>NW_024039340.1:1427500-1457500 GCF_016077235.1 Cyprinodon tularosa | reverse complement strand
CTCTTTGATCGTTGGTGCGCTTCTAAGAAGGTTGCCGATTTTGCGCAGCTTAAGCAACTTATTTTGTTGGAAGACTTTAAAAATAATTTGCCTGAGAAAGTTACCACCTACTTGAATGAAAATAAAGTCTCAAATGTGTCAGAAGCTGCGGTGCTCGTTGATGAGTACATGTTAACGCACAAAAGTCATTTTGAGCGCTCACATCTCTTTAGTAAGTTTGACCACTCTGAAAATAATGGGAAGGAGTGGGCCAAAACTGCCTCGCTTGTTGAAACAGATGTATCTGCTGCGCTCGGTGGCGTGGGAGGCAAATCGGATAACAGGTTGGAATTAAAAACTAATGGGACGTGTTTTTATTGTAAAAAGGGTGGACACGTTATGGCCAATTGCCCGGTTTTGCAGAAAAAGAACACTAAGCCCGTCGCTCTAATTAAAACTGTGAAAGGCGATGTTCATCCGCTTTCAACACAGCCTTGCGAGTATGCTGATTTTAAGCCTTTCATTATGGATGGATTTGTTTCTTTGTCTCTAACTGGTGAAAAGATCCCTGTAAAAATATTACGAGACACTGCTGCCTCTCAATCTTTTATTATGGAGGGAATCTTGCCGTTGAATAACGACACTGCGATTGGCTCTGATGTTCCAGTGCGTGGTTTTGGCATGCAAGAAATCTGCGTTCCTCTGCATAAAATCGTGATCCAGTCTGAGCTGTGGTCTGGTGACGCTGTGGTTGGGGTGCGTCCTAGTTTTCCAATAGCGGGCGTCTCCATGATCATGGGCAACGATTTGGCTGGGGGTCGAGTATTGGTTACCCCAGAGGTTACACCTGTTCCGGTGTTGAGCGACTGTCCAGATGCGCTCGCCCGTAAATTCCCAGGTGTTTTCACGTCATGCGCAGTTACGCGTGCAGCACTTAAACGTCATCAAGCCGAGAGGAAAGATGAGTTTGACTTGAGTGGAAGTTTTTTGTTCAACGCTGAATCCGAACATGTTCCATTGAAGCGAACTGTGGAGGATGACATGTTGGATGTGAATACGCTATCATGGTCTAGGAAGCAGTTGATCGAGCTCCAGAAAAGTGATAAGAGTTTGGAGTCATTGTTCGGCGATGCATTAACTGATAAGCCTGACTCCATTTCTACTGGCTATTTTTTGGATGATGGTCTTCTGATGTGTTAATGGACCCCTTTGAATGTGTCTCCTGTTGAAGAGTGGAGTGTGGTGAAGCAGATTGTTGTTCCATCTCCATATCGTTCAGAAATTTTGCGGTTGGCACATGATAATCCGTTAGCGGGTCACCTTGGCATCAGAAAGACCTATGATCGCATTTTGCGTCATTTCTTTTGGCCAGGATTGAAGAGCGATGTCGTGCGCTATTGTAATTCGTGTCACTTTTGTCAAGTGTCTGGAAAGCCAAATCAGACGATTTCTCCTGCTCCTTTGTATCCCATCCCAGCCATCACTGAACCATTTGAGAGAGTATTGGTTGACTGTGTGGGTCCGTTGCCTCGAACCAAAGCGGGGAATAAATTCTTAGTAACGGTGATGTGCACCTCTACTCGTTTTCCAGAGGTTTTTCCGGTGCGTAAAATAACTACGCCCGTAGTGGTTAAAGCATTGACAAAGTTTTTTTCATTGTTTGGTTTACCTCGGGTTGTGCAGACTGACCAGGGGTCTAATTTCATGTCTAGAGTTTTTGCACAGGTTTTACGTCAATTGGACATAAAGCACTGTCATTCCAGCGCTTATCACCCAGAGAGTCAGGGCGCACTCGAGCGTTTCCATCAAACTTTAAAAACAATGCTTCGCACCTACTGTTTGGAGTTTGAAAAAGACTGGGATGAAGGTGTACATTTACAAATGTTTGCTATTCGGGAGGTGGTTCAGGAATCTCTGGGGTTTAGCCCGTCGGACTTGGTTTTTGCTCACACTGTTCGCGGCCCTTTAAGGCTGTTGAAAGAGAAGTGGTTGTGTGACAAATCTGACCTGAATTTGTTAGACTATGTTAGTAATTTCCGGATGAAGTTGAATCGTGCGTGTGAGATTGCTAAAGAGAATCTTAAAACTGCACAGGCTAAAATGAAGTCCTTGTTTGACAGAAGGGCAGTTTTGAGAGTTTTTCAGCCTGGGGAGAAAGTGTTAGCGTTACTTCCGGTTCCTGGTTCCAGCTTGCAAGCGCGCTGTAGTGGGCCTTATACAATCACGAGAAAGGTTGGTAATCGTGATTATCTGATCTCTACTCCTGATCGGAGGCGCACTTCACGCTTATGTCATGTGAACATGCTGAAGCCGTACGTCGAACGTGCATCTGCTCTGCATAAATCTATCAGTTGTGTTTCCAGTGAACGAGATGACGCAGATGTCGGGGCAGCTGCAGATGCACGGGAGGAGCTGTCCGGTGCTGAACCTGAAGATGACGTTTTCTCCCCGGCTGTTACTGAAGGGAGGGTTCCAAATTCAGCGGTGTTGGGGAACTTGCCTCTCTTGTTGTCACACCTTGATTTTTCCAAGCAGGCTGATGTGGTTCATTTGATCCAGTCTCATAGGTCTCTGTTTGCAGATATTCCCACTCAGACTCGTGTGCTCAGCCATGACATTGACATTGGTGATTCCAGGCCAATTAAACAACACCCGTACAGAGTGAACCCAGACAAACGGCGCCGTTTGCAGACGCAGGTGGAGTACATGGTGGAACATGGACTTGCTGTTGCCAGCAGTAGTGCGTGGAGTTCACCATGTCTCCTGACTGTTAAAGCCAATGGGGAGGACCGTTTTTGTACGGACTTCAGGAAGGTAAATGGGGTGACTAGGCCGGATTGCTATCCACTCCCTCGTATGGAGGATTGTGTGGACCATGTGGGGGCTGCCCAGTTCGTTACGAAGCTGGATTTGCTAAAGGGGTACTGGCAGGTGCCCTTAACGGCGAGAGCCCAGGAGATTTCCGCCTTTGTCACACCCGATGATTTCCTTCAGTACACCGTGATGGCTTTTGGGATGCGTAACGCCCCAGCGACGTTTCAACGGCTAATGAATGTTGTTTTGTCGGGTTTATCATTCTGTGAGGCTTATTTGGATGACGTGGTGATTTGTTCTGCTACCTGGACTGAGCACGTTGACCATTTAAAAACTGTTTTTACGCGTCTGAGTGAGGCTAATTTGACGGTTAATCTTTCTAAATGCCAATTCGGCCACGCGACGGTGACCTATCTTGGAAAAAGGGTCGGGGGAGGTCAGGTGCGCCCCGTTGAGGCTAAAGTAGAGGCTATTCTTTCTGTCCCAGTGCCCACCACTCGTACTGAGCTACGCCGCTATCTGGCGATGGTTGGCTACTACAGGGGGTTTTGTAAAAACTTTTCCTCTGTGGCTGCCCCGTTGACAGACCTACTTAGCCCTAAAGTGGCTTTTATTTGGTCTGATCGGTGTCAATCTGCTTTTGAGCAAACTAAGCATTTGCTGGTTAATGCTCCTGTGTTGTCTGCTCCTCGTTTTGATGTACCATTTAAGTTGGCTGTGGACGCTTGTGATTCTGGTGTCGGAGCTGTCCTGCTCCAGGATGGTACTGATGGGGTGGAACATCCGGTTTCTTATTTTTCTAAGAAACTGGATAAGTATCAGAGATGGTATTCCACCATTGAGAAGGAGGCATTAGCGTTGATCCTTGCTTTGGAACATTTTGAGGTGTATGTTGGAGGTTCTAGCGGATCTGTGGTTGTTTTTACGGACCATAATCCGTTAGTTTTTCTGGCTCGCATGCGGAATAAAAACCGCCGCTTGATGAACTGGTCTTTGCGACTCCAATCCTTTAACATCTCTATACAGCATGTTCGTGGTAAAGACAACGTAGTGGCCGACGCACTCTCGCGTCTCTAGTCCCGTTTGTTTTTTTCTCTGAATGGGTTGGGGTTTTTTTTTACTTCAGACCCCATTCAGAGTCTTTGGGTGGGGGTGTTATGTGCTTCGGGCACATTATGATTTTTGTCCATTTCTTTTCTTTGTTTCTTATAAACTTTAGTTGAAGGATCTTTTGTTAATATATTTTGGGATTCTTTTAGCAAGTTAATTATGTTAATTTGTGGTGCTGTCGTCCGCCTATAAATAGGCTGGCCTTCAGCACGTTAGCGCGTTCCTTGCGCGTTCCTTTCCAACCTCGTTTGGACGCCACTTCCCACCTGCTTCATTTGCTCCATCATGCGCGGTGCGCACTGGTCTTGTCGCTGCGGCCTGCAGCGGACGTTCCAGCCTGCCATGTGGTATTTTTGTTACCTTTTTCTTACTTTTTTCTTGAGGTTTTTGGCCTGGCGGGACCGGTAGTCCTGTTTTCGATTTTTCTTTCGCTTAGGTTATTTTTTGCCTTTAGTCCGGTACCAGTAGGGGCTTCGACGGCCCTGTATAGGGTTGGCCCCCTGCTGTACCGTTTTATTCTGTTTGATCGGCCTGCCAGGTCCAACTTTCTGTTGTTACTTTGGGTTTCTTTTTTTATTTTTTTGGGGCACGGGATTTGAGGGCCGTTAACTATTTTTCTCTTCGCAGAACATCTGAAGAAGCCGAACCAAGAACAACTAAAACGGAGAGAATTTATTAATAAAATATCTTTTTTTGAACCCTCATTTTTGTCTCGTGTCCTCAAATATGTTGTGTCCTTGGTGGGCGTAACAGTATGTATATATACATATATATATATATATATATATATATATGTATGTATACATATGTATGTATATATACATGTATGTATACATATGTATGTATATATACATGTATGTATATATATGTATGTATATATACATATATATATATATATATATATATATATATATATATATATATATATATATATATATATACATATATATATATATACATATATATATATATACATATATATATATATATATATATATATATATATATATACATATATATATATATACATATATATATATATACATATATATATATATACATATATACATTTATATATATATATATATATATATATATATATATATATATATATATATATATATATATATATATATATATATATATATATATATATGTATGTATATATACATATACATATACATATATATATATTATATATAATGCTGCAGAATATATATATATCAAACTTCTTCCGTGAGTCCGAAGGGGGAAGGAAGTTGAACCTTAAGTGGTTTCTCTAGCATTAACTCTGTAAAATAACAAAGATTTTAAAACAGAGCGTGCAAGAAATGACTTACTTACTTAACTGATTTTAACTGGGTATACAACCTGATTATTCACAGACCAGATGTACTGGTCAATAAATAACCAGTGTTTTACTGCAAAATACTGGTTATATATAACACAAATGTACTGAAAAATTAAATATCTTTATCATGATTCAATTTCTTTCATGTAGTAAATCATAAAGTCCACTCCTTATAGAATTAGGCTATTAAATTCTCATTCTAAAGGTATTCAGAGATAACATACTGTTGCGGATCTCGTCCACTATAAAAGGGTCGAAGCGGATCTTGTCGACGCTCTCATCCAAGCAGTAAGTCTCATAGATCTTCTTCACCTCTTCATGCAGCATCATCTTCTCCGAGTCCGAAAGCTCGGGGCAAAGAATCCTATCATTGAATTCCTCTGAGGAATTAAGACATTTAGACAAGATGGAGTCACCGTGTGGAAGGTTTTCACAGGACTGTAGCATCAAACTGAGACCAGCGCTGGTGCAACAGAAGGTAGGTTAACCTGCCCACCTCTGTCCAGGTGTGAATGAGACCCACTTACCAACTGCGAGACAGAACTGGAGCACGTGCACAGCTCCTTCTTGTTTGAGGAAGTTCATGAAGCGAAAGAGGAGGTCTTGTTGTTCTCGGATTTCCTTTAACTCCAGCTTGAGCACCTGGTGCAGGGAAAGAAAAAACAGGCGACGGCAAACAGATTCGGCTTTATGTGCTTGTTTGGCTTTCGGTAAAATTTATTTCACATGTCTCATGAGAACATGTTACATGTATAAGTAGAGCAAAGCACTTACTGAAGGCTTTTTGTTGCGAGAATCAGAATACTTGTGTAAAAATGGAACAAGTGTTGAAGTTGGCTCTGTTGCTTCTTCGGGCTGTAGAGAAAATAAATGCATATAAATGTAATCCTTTATAAATCACAATTATGCATTCCAATCAGGATGTTTGTCAGAAAAAAAGACATTAAACAAACGTCCCAATAAGGGCCAAAATTCTGTAATAATACGTGTTTTTTTTTTTTGGCTTTATTTAATGTTTTAGTATTAAAAGTCATATTTTTTTGTAGCTCAATCTAAAAAAAAAAAAATCCTCATAGTTAATAAAAAAATAAGGCTTTAAATCCCCAATCTCTGTGTAATTAATACATATGGGTTTCAAGTAGCAAATTGTTACTGAAAAAAAGCTGTTAAATAATATTCAGTTTTATTTCATTAGAAATAAAAACATGCATTTAATCATAAAGTATATCCACTTTGCAACAGCATGACAGAAAATACAAACCAAACATGTTGTTGAAATGTGGTTCAACATACTTACAGGGGAGTTGTCAATGAATATCAAAATTAAATGATTCACTGTGTCCTGTAATGTAAACAAAGGGAGATTTGCTCACGTCTCTGGATCTGAATTTTCATTTTGATGTTTGTTAGAAAAATAAGCCTAATTCGCCATGAACTCACTGGATCAGCCAAATAGTCCATCGAAGGAAGAAAGACGGAACCGGCCAAGACTTCTCTAATCAGGAGAGCTAGAGATCTGACAAAAAAAAATAAAGAAAAAGCAAAAAAAAAAAAAAAAAAAAAAAACACATTTAAATGGTAAAAATAAATAAAAAAAATGAAAGAAGACCCATTATTCTTCACATTTTCTTCATCAGAGAAGATAGGGTCCAAAAAAAAAAGGATTCACACCAACTAAACTTTTTCCCATCATGAAGATTTAGAATAAATTACACATTAAGACAGAGGTACTTTACTAAGTAGTACAAATGGTTGCATTTCATATTATCAAGGAGAATCACAGTAAAGTGGGGTGAATAAAATGCACAACTTTGTGGTGGTCTGTAACATTAAAACCCAATAAAATACAACGATCATATTAAGGCTGCAATGTGACAGCGGTATATTAAATGTGCATAGTCATGTCATCTGTACATACAAAAAAATAACATTTGATCATGATAAAATAGTAAATCTACATATAATAAGCATCAGTCCTGAAAGTATTTAGTCCTTTTTGAGCCTAAATAGAGATCCAGGACCAGGCAGGTTGAGCAGACATACACAGTCAGGGCGCCATCTGCTGGCAGTATTACAGAACTATCAGAAAGAGCCGGACTGTCCTGAGGCCCGTCCCATGAAGTTAGGCCCAAAGCTGCACTGTCAGGACCTAGAGCTGCACGGTCAGGACCCAGAGCTGCAATGTCAGGGCCCAGAGCTGCAATGTCAGGGCCCAGAGCTGCAATGTCAGGGCCCAGAGCTGCAATGTCAGGGCCCAGAGCTGCAATGTCAGGGCCCAGAGCTGCAATGTCAGGGCCCAGAGCTGCAATGTCAGGGCCCCAGAGCTGCAATGTCAGGGCCCCAGAGCTGCAATGTCAGGGCCCCAGAGCTGCACTGTCAGGACCCCAGAGCTGCAATGTCAGGACCCAGAGCTGCAATGTCAGGACCTAGAGCTGCACTGTCAGGACCCAGAGCTGCAATGTCAGGGCCCAGAGCTGCAATGTCAGGGCCCAGAGCTGCGATGTCAGGGCCCAGAGCTGCAATGTCAGGGCCCAGAGCTCCAATGTCAGGGCCCCAGAGCTGCAATGTCAGGACCCCAGAGCTGCAATGTCAGGACCCAGAGCTGCAATGTCAGGGCCCAGAGCTGCAATGTCAGGGCCCAGAGCTGCGATGTCAGGGCCCAGAGCTGCAATGTCAGGGCCCAGAGCTGCAATGTCAGGGCCCCAGAGCTGCAATGTCAGGACCCCAGAGCTGCAATGTCAGGACCCAGAGCTGCAATGTCAGGACCCAGAGCTGCAATGTCAGGACCCAGAGCTGCAATGTCAGGACCCAGAGCTGCAATGTCAGGACCCAGAGCTGCAATGTCAGGACCCAGAGCTGCAATGTCAGGGCCCAGAGCTGCAATGTCAGGACCCAGAGCTGCAATTTCAGGGCCCAGAGCTGCAATGTCAGGACCCAGAGCTGCAATGTCAGGACCCAGAGCTGCACTGTCAGGACCCAGAGCTGCAATGTCAGGACCCAGAGCTGCACTGTCAGGACCCTGGCTGCAGAACTGCAATGTGAGGTCTCCTTCACTGTTAGAACCGGAAGTTTATTCAAAGACTTTCAAAGTAAAAGCAGAGTTGATTAGAAGATAGCATCGATAAACCCCCCATGAAGCTAGATTGCTTACACAAAGAAGTGTTGTTATGCTTAAAACTTATGTACACGCCCTTTTTTATTCCCCACCAAACTGCTATTTCAAATAATACATATGTGCTAGATAGAAATAAGTCTGTATTTGAATCTCTGAATGGAAAAGGGCATTTATAAGATATTTTCTAAACGACAATGCAGGTTGGCTGTCCTATGAGGATTTTTGCTTACAACATAATTTAAACTGCTCCTATGCTCAGTTTAACTCTGTAAAAAAACTCTAATCCGGCAGCAAAGACGTGCTGCTACCTACTGTTTTCCCGAAGGTTTTGGATACAACTTTTGGAAGAAACTTCCGGTCCTGACAGTGCAGGAGACGCCATTTGCAGGTCTGCAGCAAAGGGTCCTGACAGTGCAGATCTGCAACCAGTCTCACTTGGTCTTTTAATTTTACAGCGATTAACTATTTTTGTTGGTATATCATATAGAGCTTCAACTCATTGGGTTGATTTAAGCTAGCTTCAGTTTAATCTTGTCAAGCGCAGCGGTGAGTTACCGGCAGTCTGTGGCCTTGGGCGGCAGGATGTAAGGGAAGAGGTTCTCAGTCAGCTTCCGGAGGTAGAGAAGCTCGTCTCTGCGACTACGGAGCGCCACGTGGAGATCAGGACCGTACTCATCCAGGGCAGCTTGTTGGAAATACTCTGTGTTTTTTACTGCTCCGGAAAACAAGAATCAAATTACACCTGCACTTCTGATCATAATAGAAAGATGTTAGTCTTAGAAATCAGCAATACCTTTCTGTCTGGCTTTGCTGATAATTTCAATGTGTTTCATGGAAACTTTAAGAAGCTTTTGGGTGATGAGTGAAGCAACGTCCACCTTTGACAAAACAGAGAGAAATAAGATTTAATCTCATAATCAGAAAGATGAAGCAATCTGATAATTAGAATAATGGACCGGTCGAAATGGGCCAGGATTTGGGCTGGTCCATTAAGTCAGAATGTCTCACTTTTTGAGTTCGGCGGACCAAAACAGCTGCAAAGAAGCGTAAAGTCACCCTCAGCTCGTCAACAAAAGACTCGTCATCCGTGATATCCCTAAAAGAAAGCAATCTGTCACTTAAATCGAACACTATCACTCCCAAAAATAAACATAAAGATATACCAACCTGTACCAAGGATATACAAAATTTTCTAAGACAAGTTCCAGGATCTGTAAAAAAAACAAGAACCGATGAGAACATGAAATTGTTTTAAAATCTGTTTTATTGTTCGTCAGTGATGTCATACCTCCGACAGGGAAGCGTCCACCTTAGAGGGTATTTTCAGGTCAAGCCAAGGTTGATAGTTTTCCAGTAACAAAGTTGGTCTGAAAAAAATGGAACAAAAATTAAAATATTTTAGTGAAAAAAACAGCTGAAAGTAATTTTAGGCAGCCGTGTACCATATCACATGGTCCACTTTTTAACCTCTTTATCTTCAAATTGGTTTCTTACTTTGGTCATTAATTTGTGATACAAAAAATGATCACATATATTAGGGTGACAGAAAGAAAACATGGTTTTATTTTCTTAAAATAAAATGGATGTACTGCAGCATGCCTTTGAATCTATCTTTTATAGAACCACCTTGTGTTGAACATCTGACAACTGTTGCCCCTACTGATGCCTAAATTTATACATATTTATATATATGTGTGTGTTTTTACCTTTAATTAGTTGTCAAAATAAAATTTCTAAGCGCTCTATTTATTTTCAAAATAAATAGAAACGTAGGTATATTACAAATTTCTGAGAGCATTTATAATGGCCAGCGCTAATATACACCGTTGGGGACCAGTTGTAGCAGAAACAGTAGCTTGCAAAGGTTCCTAGGTCAACACTGGCTGTGTCATAACTGGAACGTTTAACTATGCACATGCAATCTGGCTGTTAGAAGGGGTTTGTTAGCCTCGTGAGACCATCCTGATCTCGCAAGGTTTCACTCGCTAATCAGTCTGGAGACTCTCTGTTAAAGAAAATTTGGAGCCGTTTACCAAACGAACGTCCAATCAGCGTTGGCTTTGAGGCGGGTTGAGGTGTGACGCAACGAGAAGCGCGACAGTTCAGTCTAAAGAACATGGCGGCTTCAGCCGATGAAACTAGCGTTAGCGTGGCTATCGAGCAAGTTTTATCGCAATTACAGAGTATTTCTTCACTGAAAGAAGAGCAAAACACTGCTCTGGAGGCTTTATCAGAGGAAAATATGTTTTTGCTCTTCTACCGACTGGTTTCAGCAAGAGTTTGATCTTTCAATTGGCTCCTCTTCGTCGTCGCTCTGTCAGTACGTCATATGCTTCGTTGATCTGATTGGTTTATTTGGCCCGTCTATCACCAACATAGGCCAATCAGCTAACCAGTATTTTCGCCCCTTCCCAAAATTACTTCAACGGAAGGTTTCCAGATGGATATGTGGAGCAAATCCATCTGGCGGAGTCAGGTTAGGGGTTTGTTGCATGTCTGCAATAATGGACAAACATGCAAAAATGTCTGCAATGCTCAAGATTCACATCAACAAAGAGCTTTTCGTTTTTTTGTGTGATTTTTTAAATTTTTGTCTGCAAAAAGATAAAAAAAAAAAGACAATTTAGCATTTTCTGAGGGCAAAAATTGACATGGAATAGCATCAGGATTCAGGTCATTTACCTGTGTCTTTTACATTTAATCTTTCCACAAACAGCACAGCTGTGGCCGAGGGGAAACAGCTCCTGCTGGAAGGACTGTGGGGGAAGGTTATCTCACTTTATCAATCTGTTACTAAAAGAAAATGTGCAGCTTTGCTTTTGGACAGGGCGTCTCCTACCTTCGCCTTTGGTTTAATGGACACCAAGACGTTTGGCAGCAGAGACTCAGGCCCCAGTGAGCAGTAAAAGGTGACCGCCCCGGCCAGGAAGGACCAAAACACCATGATTATGTGGATATATCTGTGAAAACAACTCACATCATTCCAGAGGCGGTTCTAACAGGGGCCAGTGGCCCCAACTGGTCCTGTCCCATGTACTGAATACATAAACTGCAAAAATGTAAGTCAATTTTTCTTGAAATAGATGTATATTACTTAAATTTAAGCAGGTAGGACAATTTTGCAGATGGAATAAAATTATTTATGTTAAAAAGAAAACAAGAAAAAAAAATGCTATCATCCTTCTTTAAATGCATATGTAGCGCCCCTTTGCCTACCTCGCTGGCAAAACCTCTGATAACCTGCAAACCAACTAAATATGGGGCGCCCTGAGTTCCTATCATTAAAAGGTGATAAAACTGCAGTCGTTTTTATCGGTTTGGTTATGAGCACCTTTGATAAACTCCTGTAAATATATATCTTTTTAACCCAATAAGAATATTAAGATGAAATAATGAATTGCAAGATGTAATGTCTTTTATTTATTTTTTACTAAAAAATTAAGGGTTAAATGAAATTACAGAATTTAAATAAAAGGCAGAATACCTTGTGGTTCAATAAATAAAAAACACTCACTCATAAGAGTGGGATCAAAGCTCAAAATAAATTCACAAAGCTCTCCAAACGATGCACACTTAAAATGAATACAAAACCTTGATATTTCAAGTTCTCATTTGAACTCAACCAATTACCCTTTAAACTGGAAAAATAATACTTTTCAAATTTCAAAATTTAAACACTCAGTGTCCATTAGTTTCTTTCAATGTCATAAACAAACACTTAGTCCAAATGCAAAATCAAAGTCGCCAGTAAATAACCTAAGCTATGCCGGCTTTCACTAGAACTAAACCCAGAAAATACCCCGTTGCAGGCCTGAACGTCGCTTGGGTGCGTTGGGCCCGAAAACTAACACTGGCCGCTTCACTCAATGAGCAAATAAAAAGAAACTGAGTTTGGTACCTGACCGTGGCACAGATGAGTGGAATAGAAGAGGAGAGTAGAGTTCACCGGCTCCCTGGTTAACCACGCAGCTGCAGCCTGGACCTGTCGTGGCTCCTCCCTCAGCACACAGCTCCTGCATGGACTCCCGCAGCGGCACAGAATCTCCCGACCTCCACTGTGTAGTTGGTTCCGGCCGTCTTATCCAAACTAGACCCCAACTTCTCCGATGTCCAGGATGATTCTAACCTTACAGTTCCCAAGCACTGCCGTCAGGAAGCTCACCACCACGGTAGCCGGCCTTCCTCACTGCCTCGGAACCTGGTGTGCTCGCGCGCTGGTCGCGTGTAGTTTTCCAACAGGTGTAACTCTTGGCTTCTCCAGTAAACCGAACAGAAAGTGTCCCGGAGCACCTCACTAAAGTCCACTGCAATATAAAGTGTCCTAGCCGAACACTTGGCTGCAGATACTTTCCCAAAGCCTGGAGAAGTTCGGACTTAGATTATGTCTACCGGAGGAACAACCGGGCAGGCTGTCTCCTTCACCATCCTCTCATTCACACATACTTTTTTCCACTTCCCTTCCCAGATCCTTGACCAATCAGAAACTAGTAAAATAATTTAGCAAGTATAACAAACAGAAATAAAATACAAAGATTTATAAAACACAAAAATTAGACATAGGAACATTACTAATGCTTGGAATTGCATTTAAAACGTTTTTTAAACATTTGTGACATAGTTACACTATAAAACCTTAATGAACTGAAAACAATCCCATTCATCAAAATAAAACCAAAAATTAGCACAGGGCTACACTCTCCCCCACTTAAATGGTTTACATGTCCCCATGAAACCTAGTTCCAATGAAGTATGAATAAAAACATTAACTCAAATAAAGTATTATAATTCCCTTTAACCAATCTTTATGACTACACCCCTATGCACTATAGTCAAAGGCTGATCTTTGGGCTTCCCTACCTCATCATAGGTTAGTCTGATAACAGGCTTAATAGACCTCTTCTCACGTTGAGGGGAAATTCGCTGAGGTTGGACTTCTTTAGTCACTCTAATGGGAGAATGTCTTTCAGGCTCTACTCTATCAATTGGTTCAGTAGGCATTTCTACATAATCAGTAGCCTCGATTTCACCATCACAAGAGTCCGCAATGTCTTCTGACATCACATCACATTCGTCCACCTCATCACGATCAGACACACTGTCCGACTCATCATGATCAGACACACTGTCCTGCTCATCAGAATAATTCTGTACCTCACGTTCATGCTCTCTGTCAGAGACAGCATGTTCAAAATCTTCCGATTCTGTCCCCCATCTGAACCTAGGCTGATACTCAGACTCAACCTCGCTAGAATCCTCATCCAGCAGATAACCTTCATTACCTTGAGACCTTTTAGCATGTGATCGATGCGTTACCGATTTTCTCTGACTCCTAGTCACAGGTCTTTTAGGTTTCTCTGGAACATCTGTCTCCTGAGAAATTCTCACCAAACTTCCAATAGGCAAAAGGTTGTCTCTGTGAATAGTTCTTAGCTTCCCCATCCCACTTTCAGGCTTCAACCTATAGACAGGCAAATCAGGAAGCTTTTCCACTATCACATAGGGTAAAGAGTTCCACCTACTCTGCAGTTTGTGTTTCCCCTTCAACCCCAAGTTTCTCAAGAGCACACGATCACCCTTGGCTAACACTTGGTTGCGTAGGACTCTCTCATAGTTCCTTTTGTTTCGTAGATGAACTTGAGTTGCAGACTTGGTAGCCAATTCGTATGCCTTCTTTAAGTCTCTTTTTAGATCTTCCACATAACGTGAATGACTGATTGGTTCTTGATCATCAGTACCAAAACATACATCGATCGGCAATCTGGCCTCTCTGCCAAACATGATGTAATAGGGAGAATACCCTGTAGCATCATTCTTGGTGCTATTGTATGCATGTACTAATTGACTCACATGACGACTCCACTGGCGCTTGTGGGTATCTCTCAAGGTTCCCAGCATAGATAACAGTGTTCTGTTAAAGCGCTCTGGCTGTGGGTCGCCCTGAGGATGATAGGGAGTCGTCCGTGACTTACGGATCCCCAATGTCTTTAGTAGTTCCTGGATCAACCGGCTCTCAAAGTCACGGCCTTGGTCTGAATGAATTCGAGCTGGTAGACCATAGTGAACGAAGAATTTCTCAACCAATACCTTGGCGACAGTGGCTGCCCGTTGATCTTTTGTTGGATATGCTTGCGCATAACGACTGAAATGATCAGTCACCACGAGAATGTTGGCAATTCCACTCGAGTCTGGCTCTAAAGAGAGGAAATCGATACATACTAGCTCCATGGGTCCTGTGGAAGTGATCTGTTGTAACGGAGCGGCTCGTGGACATGGACTCTTCCATGTGACACACTTCCCACAGTTTCCTACGTACGTCTCAACAGTCTGACTCATCTTTGGCCAATAGAACCTTTCTCTGATCAGTTCTAGAGTCCTCTCTACTCCCAGATGTCCCATGTGATCATGCAAAGCACGGCACACCTGCGTTCTGAACTCTTTGGGTAAAAGCAACTGGCGGTGTTCTTTACCAGAAGATTTAGTTGTCACTCGGTAGAGCAATCCAAATTCAATCGTCAGTTTGGCACTCTCACGTTTTAACAAAGACACCTCTGCATCAGTAGCATTAGAAAGCCATTGGCCTGTGTTCAAGGCCTCTCTCACTACATTGAGGGCAGGGTCTCTGATCTGTGCTCTTTGCAAATCGTCTTGGGTGAACTGTTCTAGCTGCCCAACGTTCAAGTGAGTTGCAAAAGAATAGAGTTCAGGAATACCCTCTGCAGGAACTCCTAACCTCTCAGCCATACATACATCTTGTGCGTTCACCTGGCTGCAAAGTGTTTTCACATCACCCTGACACAGTTTCTTCCAGGGCTCTGCTTCAACATCAGACCAGTTTCGGGAGAGTAAGTCAGCGCCAACGTTCACCTTTCCAGGGTGATATTTGACTTCGAAATCATACGTGGCTAGTGCAGCAAGCCACCGGTGACCTGTTGCATTGAGTTTTCCAGTTGTCAGCACATAGGTGAGTGGATTATTGTCGGTCATTACCGTGAACCTCACACCATATAGGTAATCGTGGAATTTGTCTACCACGGCCCACTTGAGTGCTAGAAACTCGAGCTGGTGGATGTGATACTTCTGCTCCGCAGGAGTCAATCCTCTGCTGGCAAATGCAACAGGACGGAGACCTTCAGGATGAACCTGGTGTAAGACTGCTCCCAAACCTTTAAGGCTTGCATCAACATGTAGCACGTAATGCTTGTTAGGGTCTGCGAACGCTAACACAGGCGCGTTGGTAAGCCGTCTGATGATCTCACGAAAAGCTTTTGTGCATGCATCAGTCCATCGTGAGCCAAAAGGTTCAGCCTCCTTGTAATATTGTTGATCTTTCGCGACAGTCTTTTTGCCTTTCCTAACCGGGGGATACCCTTTGGTCAGGTCTGTCAAGGGCTTAACAATGGAGGAGTAATTTGCCACGAATCTGCGGTAATAACCACAGAAACCGAGGAATGACCTGAGTGATTTAAGGTCAGTAGGCTGTGGCCATTGGGTTACAGCTTCAACCTTAGCTGGATCTGTCGCAATCCCATCAGCAGAGATGATATGCCCAACATACTTGACTTTGGGCTGACAGAACTGGCACTTATCTAAAGACACTTTTAAACCTACTTCCTCAAGGCGGTCTAATACTTTCATGAGTCTTTCCTCATGTTCTTCCAACGTAGCGCCAAACACTATTAAATCATCGAGATAAACGAGGACTTGCAGCAAATTCATGTCCCCAACGGCCTTCTCCATTAGACGTTGAAACGTCGCAGGAGCTCCCATTACCCCTTGAGGCATACGCTCGAACTGGTAGAAGCCGAGAGGACAAATGAACGCGGTCTTTTCTTTATCTTCCTCTGCCATCGCGATTTGGTAGTAACCGCTACGGAGGTCTAAGACAGAGAACCATCGACTTCCTGCTAAACAATCCAATGCGTCATCAATGCGCGGTGTGGTGTATTGATCTGGTATTGTCTTACTATTCAGAGTCCTGTAATCTATGCACATACGTACATTCCCGTTCTTCTTTCGCGCTACCACGATAGGTGAAGCGTACGGGCTCCTTGACTCCTGTATCACTCCAGCGTCTAACAGCTCTCTGAGATGCTTGCGCACATCCTCTATGTCCGCAGGTGCCAGGCGTCTGGATCTTTCACGGAACGGACGAGGATCAGTTAGACGAATGTTGTGCTCAACGCCTTTAGCCAAGCCAACCTCCCATTCATGGAGTGAGAACACATTGCGTCGACAACAGAGTTTTCTCCTTATTCTTTCCTTCCATTCATTAGGGATAGGAGAATCTCCAAAGTCTATCAAATTTGGGTCCAGCTCTTCTGTGTTCTGACTTTTCACTATAGAACTGGCCAAATCAGCTGACTGGACTGTACCTAGGGGGGTACCTGGAGGTATAGTAATCTCCTTCTTGGTTTCATTCTGAATTAACAGAGAGAAGCAGTTAGGATCAATGGCAGAAACTGAAGCAACTACAGGCTGGATCATCACGCCTTGAGGTAATGCTGCCATGTTACTTGTCTCTACCACAATTATGCCTTTAGGTACTGGCTGGCAAAAATCCAGTTGACATGATACACAACGACTCTCTTGAGGAGTAAGTGTTAAGTTATTAGGGCCCATGAATTTCACTAAACCCAGAGTATCAGTGTTCATGTCTTGGGCGTCAGGCAGCACCTGTTCTTTATTTGGCTCAGTGCTACGGACTCTCAGGGCACGGGCTAAAGCTTCACCCTTTTTATGACCACATAGGTCAGCGAGTCGGTGGAACAAGTTAGCATTTGTACCTAGGATCACTGGGACCTGATCTGGTGTGTTAGGCCCAGGGCAAATCAATGCCAACACTGACAATGTCTCAGACTTTCCAGTTAGCTCCCTTGGGAACTGCATGTCCACCACAACGTATCCTGAGTAAGGATAGCTTGTATCGCTTAGTCCCCAAATGGCTAAGCCAGACACTGGTTGTATGGGTACATCAGACAAGTGCTCTTCATAAAATTTCTGGAAAATGATTGTTACTTGAGACCCGCTATCCAATATGGCTGTACATGGGTTGTTGTTCACTCTCACTTGCACTGTAGAAGGTGGACCAATGAGACCTTTAGGAAGCGGGGCATCTGTATTAGTGCATGCTTCCTGTTTTTTAGAGAAACAGTTGGTGGTCTCACTGTTTGGGTCATTATCACTAGACTGTTTAACTTTAGCTTTGTTAAGCGACGCTATGAGTCTCTTAATGACTCTTTTCTCATTTTCAACAGATGAACACTGGGTGGCGATATGGCCATCTTCTCCACATCTGTAACAGAAACGCTCACTACTTCTAGAACTTTGTGCAGGCCTAGAACCTTGACTTTGACTCTTAGCACCAACAGCGGCTACAGTTGCCAAAGGCTCAGTTGCATTTCCTCCTTTAGACTTCAACTTTTTATTTAATTTCTGAACTTTTTTTCGTAAAGCACCAGCTTCTGACTTGCCACTGCCAGAGAGACTCGACCAGTGCATGGATGCATGAGCACTGGCTCCTTCATTTGCTGAACTCTTACTCATCTCAGACACTTGAGCTTTCAAAGCTTTAAAATCAGCCTTTAGAACTTCTATGTCCACATCATTGTCGGCTGAGTCATTAAAAACAGCGACATTCCGAATACGTGCATTCACCTTCTTTCGTGTTTGTTCATATTCTTCTTCCGTTCTGATCTCAGACAGTAAGTCAAGAAAGTTGGGAGGTTTACTACGTCTCTCTTTTAAACGCAACTGTAGTAACATCAAGTCTGAGTCAATTGCACCACGAAGCAACTGTTCGACACGCACTCTATCTTTATCATTAGCTGAGACCCCCCCTTTCTTCACCACTTTGGCCAGAAAAGGTTCAATTCGGCGAACATAATCTGACAGCTTCTCACCTGACTTCTGCTGTATGAGCCGGAAAGAAAAGTACAGGTCTTCCGCAGACTCAGCGGAACCAAATGCACAGTCTAGCGCGTCGAGAAACTCTTGGGCTGTGGCTCCTTGCTTACTGAGGCGTAGTGACTTAATAATTTCGAGAGCAGGCCCTCTCAAACACTCCAGGATTCGCCGCCTCTTCTCATGTTCAGTGAGTTCACTCTCTTGAACCATCAATGTTGCCTGTTCTAGCCAATATTCTAGAGACTCCTCCCCAGCCGGGGTGGGAGTAACCCCTGAGAAGATCCGTAGGCGACGGTATCCATGGCTCTCAGCTTGAGTTTTGGTAGTGCGGCTGACAACATCAACCATGGCGCGCAAAACTGACTCATCAGTGGAAGACATACTTTGAATATCAGCAAGGGTCTTCCCCTCTGATGCTAGAAAACGTTGCAACTTGGCTGGGAAGTCCTCAGCAGGAGCGGAACTAGTGGGTTGTGGGGCATAAGTTATGATCTTCCAAACAGCCCCCTCATTGGGTCGGACTTCAGGAGGAACTGCTCTTGGATCAATGACTTCTTTACATTCACAGAGAACTAATACGCCATCACCATCACTGTAGGGCTTAGATCCCCTTACTCTCACACGACCCCAGCATCGGACTGTATGTAGCTCTTCTTCAATTTCGGCTACTTCAAGATCTTTCCCCACCCCCACCACTAATATGGCATGAGTAATATCAATAGCTTCAGTATCACACCACTCATTAAGCTCTGCCTGCAACTTACTATCAGCCATGACTGAAAATAAAAAAATTTTAAATTTCAATGATAGAGTTAAAAAATGCACTAAAACTACAGAAACCCAATTACGAACTTCTCATAACCATCCCAGCGGTGCCTCCATTTTGTGTAGCGCCCCTTTGCCTACCTCGCTGGCAAAACCTCTGATAACCTGCAAACCAACTAAATATGGGGCGCCCTGAGTTCCTATCATTAAAAGGTGATAAAACTGCAGTCGTTTTTATCGGTTTGGTTATGAGCACCTTTGATAAACTCCTGTAAATATATATCTTTTTAACCCAATAAGAATATTAAGATGAAATAATGAATTGCAAGATGTAATGTCTTTTATTTATTTTTTACTAAAAAATTAAGGGTTAAATGAAATTACAGAATTTAAATAAAAGGCAGAATACCTTGTGGTTCAATAAATAAAAAACACTCACTCATAAGAGTGGGATCAAAGCTCAAAATAAATTCACAAAGCTCTCCAAACGATGCACACTTAAAATGAATACAAAACCTTGATATTTCAAGTTCTCATTTGAACTCAACCAATTACCCTTTAAACTGGAAAAATAATACTTTTCAAAGTTCAAAATTTAAACACTCAGTGTCCATTAGTTTCTTTCAATGTCATAAACAAACACTTAGTCCAAATGCAAAATCAAAGTCGCCAGTAAATAACCTAAGCTATGCCGGCTTTCACTAGAACTAAACCCAGAAAATACCCCGTTGCAGGCCTGAACGTCGCTTGGGTGCGTTGGGCCCGAAAACTAACACTGGCCGCTTCACTCAATGAGCAAATAAAAAGAAACTGAGTTTGGTACCTGACCGTGGCACAGATGAGTGGAATAGAAGAGGAGAGTAGAGTTCACCGGCTCCCTGGTTAACCACGCAGCTGCAGCCTGGACCTGTCGTGGCTCCTCCCTCAGCACACAGCTCCTGCATGGACTCCCGCAGCGGCACAGAATCTCCCGACCTCCACTGTGTAGTTGGTTCCGGCCGTCTTATCCAAACTAGACCCCAACTTCTCCGATGTCCAGGATGATTCTAACCTTACAGTTCCCAAGCACTGCCGTCAGGAAGCTCACCACCACGGTAGCCGGCCTTCCTCACTGCCTCGGAACCTGGTGTGCTCGCGCGCTGGTCGCGTGTAGTTTTCCAACAGGTGTAACTCTTGGCTTCTCCAGTAAACCGAACAGAAAGTGTCCCGGAGCACCTCACTAAAGTCCACTGCAATATAAAGTGTCCTAGCCGAACACTTGGCTGCAGATACTTTCCCAAAGCCTGGAGAAGTTCGGACTTAGATTATGTCTACCGGAGGAACAACCGGGCAGGCTGTCTCCTTCACCATCCTCTCATTCACACATACAGGTGCTGGTCATAAAATTAGAATATCATGAAAAAGTAGATTGATTTCAGTAATTCCATTTAAAAAGTGAAACTTGTATATTATATTCATACATTACATACAAACTCATATATTTCAGATGTTTATTTTGTTTAATTTTGATGATTACAAATGACAACAAATGAAAATCTCAAATTCATCATATCAGAAAATTAGAATATTGTGAAAAGGTTAAAAATTGATGGCCCCTGGTGCCACACTCTAATCAGCTAATTAACTCAAACCACCTGCAAAAGCCTTTAAATGGTCTTTCAGTCTAGTTCTATAGGCTACACAATCATGGGGAAGACTGCTGACTTGACAGTTGTCCAAAAGACGACCATCGACACCTTGCACAAGGAGGGCAAGACACAAAAGGTCATCGCTAAAGAGGCTGGCTGTTCACAGAGCTCAGTGTCCAAGCACATTAATAGAGAGGCGAAGGGAAGGAAAAGATGTGGTCGAAAAAAGTGTACAAGCAAGAGAGATAACCGCACCCTGGAGAGGATTGTGAAACAAAACCCATTCAAAAATGTGGGGGAGATTCACAAAGAGTGGACTGCAGCTGGAGTGAGTGCTTCAAGAACCACCACACACAGACGTATGAAAGACATGGGTTTCTGCTGTCGCATTCCTTGTGTCAAGCCACTCTTGAACCACAGACAGCGTCAGAAGCGTCTTGCCTGGGCTAAAGAGAAACAGGACTGGACTGCTGGTGAGTGGTCCAAAGTCATGTTCTCTGATGAAAGTAAATTTTGCATTTCCTTTGGAAATCAAGGTCCCAGAGTCTGGAGGAAAAGAAGAGAGGCACTTCATCCACGTTGCTTGAAGTCCAGTGTAAAGTTTCCACAGTCAGTGATGGTTTGGGGTGCCATGTCATCTGCTGGTGTTGGTCCATTGTGTTTTCTGAGGTCCAGGCTCAACGCAGCCGCATACCAGGAAGTTTTAGAGCACTTCATGCTTCCTGCAGCTGACCAACTTTTTGGAGATGCAGATTTCATTTTCCAACAGGACTTGGCACCTGCACACAGTGCCAAAGCTACCAGTACCTGGTTGAAGGACCATGGTATCCCTGTTCTTAATTGGCCAGCAAACTCTCCTGACCTTAACCCCATAGAAAATCTATGGGGTATTGTGAAGAAGAAGATGCAATACACCAGACCCAACAATTCAGAAGAGCTAAAAGCCACTATTAGAGCAACCTGGGCTATCAAAACACCTGAGCAGTGCCACAGACTGATCGACTCCATGCCACGCCGCATTGCTGCAGTAATACAGGCCAAAGGAGGCCCAACTAAATACTGAGTGCTGTACATGCTCATACTTTTCATGTTCATACTTTTCAGTTGGCCAACATTTCTATAAATCCTTTGTTTTTATTGGTCTTCAGTAATATTCTAATTTTCTGATATGATGAATTTGAGATTTTCATTTGTTGTCATTTGTAATCATCAAAATTAAACAAAATAAACATCTGAAATATATGAGTTTGTATGTAATGTATGAATATAATATACAAGTTTCACTTTTTAAATGGAATTACTGAAATCAATCTACTTTTTCATGATATTCTAATTTTATGACCAGCACCTGTACTTTTTTCCACTTCCCTTCCCAGATCCTTGACCAATCAGAAACTAGTAAAATAATTTAGCAAGTATAACAAACAGAAATAAAATACAAAGATTTATAAAACACAAAAATTAGACATAGGAACATTACTAATGCTTGGAATTGCATTTAAAACGTTTTTTAAACATTTGTGACATAGTTACACTATAAAACCTTAATGAACTGAAAACAATCCCATTCATCAAAATAAAACCAAAAATTAGCACAGGGCTACACATAGTATATAATTATCTGGTTTTAAGCGCCAAAATCCTCCTTCGTTTAGCAGATCATTTTCTTTACCTGCTCAATTAATAGCAAAAACATTTAACTTTTGTAAATTATGTCTGCAGTGTAACAATAAAACACTCTCTTGTGATTTACTGATGAAAGTGATCATAACTGATATGTCTCTTAAGTCCATTCAATATGTTGTCTTTACAGTTAGAGATAAGAGCCCCAAATGGGGAGTGGCGGCCTAGTGGTTAGGGCGTAGAGCTTAGAATCCTGAGGTTCTGAGCCCCACTCCCACAGACTGCCACTCTGGGTCTCTGATCAAGACCCTGAACCCCCGGTTGCTCCCCAGGCTACGCACATGCAGAGGTACATTTCTCCAGTGTGAGATTCAGTGGCGGTTCTAGACCAAATGTACCAGGGGGCCAGGAGGGGGCCAGCGTGTTTTCATGGGGGCCCAGAAAAGCATGAAATACGGTAAATAAAACAGGACAAGGGATTCAAATATATTAAGAGAGCTGCATGAAGTGAAACTTCTATTCAAGGTATGATTAAAATTCTATGTCTTATTACGTCAATATACATTCATAGTTTAGGGATTTTTTACATATTTTTACGTTTTCTATAAAATCTGAATTAGAACTCAAGAAACGCTGATAAATTCAGCTGTAAAAATTAAAGGTATTTTTTTATTTGTTTTGAAAAAATCATTCAGCAGATGAAAACTGGGATCATATCTCAATACCACTGAAGCTATCACCTTATTGTTTTTAGATAATTAGTAAAACATAAGTTGTAAAGAAAAAAAATTAAATAGATCCAAAGAACCTATCAGTAACCATGTCTGTTCCAGCGCAGATCATCATCAGAATTTCTCTGAGTATTATGTCTTCAGTACAGGGGCCATAACAGGGGCCGGGACATGATCTACAGGGGTACTGGCCCCTGCTGGCCCTCGTCTAGAACCGCCCATGATGAGATTAATTCAGTTCAGTTTATTTATATAGCGCCAATTCAAATTATTTATATAGCGCCAATTCAAATGTCAACTGTAAAAAGCGGCCCCGTCCAGGAAACACACAGCCAGGCAGACAAGCTCCGAGCCAGCTCCCATGTCAGAGGATGAAGAGAGCACATCCAGTTAGTCACATAGAGAACAGATTTTACACTGGAAAACGGGCCCAGTCCAACTCTAAAACAAAGGTGTTGGGGCAGAGCACAGGAATTTCTCCCCAGGTGGAGTACACCAAACAGAGAGGAAGCACTATGAGAAAAGCTAGAGTTTACAATAATGTTCAATTATTATTATTTAAAAAACTAAAAAAGGGGTTATTTTTTGTTCTTTTTTTGTTTTTTGTAAAGCCACTCCCCCCCCCCCCCCCCCCCCCCCCCCCTGCTAAACTTCGTAACAAACGGCCACGCACATTCAAATCAGCTGACAAACAATCATTGCATCATGTCAGGTCAACACGTGATGCGTTCAGGGACCCCTGTTTATCTTACCTATTTAAAAGCAGAGTGGAAAGCAGCAGGAGCAGCAGCAGGAAACAGAAGACGGGGTACTGCCTACCGAGCTCTCTGAGCCGCTCCAGCTTCATGCCGCGCCTGGTCAGCCGCAAAAATGCCCTGATGCTCCCCATCTTCATATCGCTATGAAAAACAAACCAAAAAAATGACGTCACACTCAGCTGAGCTGCAGCGACCCCGATTATTGAAAATATAGCGTTATGCTGCAGGTTTGTCCTGCATTTACAGCCAGTTTACGGCTGAGGATGCGGTGGATGTTCAGCTGCGATGCAGCAGAGGATGATTCTGCAGAAAAATGACAGAAAGACGGGAGGATCGGCGCAGGCGTGGATCGCCGGGAAGCCTCAGAGGGTCGGGGTCTGGCTAATGGCTGTCGGCTCCATAGAGGGTCTGCCTGCCTGCTTGTCAACACTGGAGACGCGTGATGTCACCGCGCCGCGCGCCCGGCTCCGGCCTCTGGCTCATGTAGTTCTGCTCATAGATATCCATAATAAAGGCTAGATGTCTCGTCCGCGCTGCTGGCCAATGGGGGTCTACGTCCGCAGTGGCGGCCATCTTCCCACAGGCAGCTCGCTCATTCGTAGCATTGTGTTTCAAGGGGGATGTACTGAAATAACCATAATTTCCTAAATTGTCTAACTATTCTAAAACTTTTGGGTTTGTTAAACAAAAGTCGACATTAGTGTGTATGCGCATTGGGAATAATTAAAACCTAAATTTCAATAGAAAAGAACACTGATAAACATACGGGTGCAATAAATATACACATGACAAGGTATTTATTTTAAATCAATATATCATTAAAACCATGTACAGAAGGAAACCTTATATAGGGTCCCAGAAATATATATATTATTTTATATAAATATTATTTATATATATTATTATATATATTATATATTATATATATATATAATAATTTAAAATTATATAACAATATATTATAAATATATAATATAAGTATATATACAAGTATATATAATTATTTATATATTAAGTAATATCCCAATGTATTTAATATATATATATATAAAATATAAATTATATAATATAATTATAATACAATAAAATATATACAAATTTATATAATAATATATAATATATATTGTGTATATAACTAAAATTCCCAAAATATTTGCTCACCTGCCTTGATCCAATGAGCTTAAGTGCACCTTTCCAATCCAAGGGTTCAATATGACGTCGGCCACCCTTTGCGCAGAACGCTTAAACTTTCGGGGAAGGGCTGCCCACAAGGTTTAGGAGTTGTTTATGGGAATTTTGACATTCTTCCAGAAGCCATTTGTGAGGTCGCACACTGATGTTGGACAAAAGGGGCCGGCTCTCAGCCCCGCTCTAATTATCCCAAAGGTTTTCTTTTTCGGGTTGAGGTCAGGCCCTTGTGCGGGCCAGTAAGTTCATCCACACCAGCCCCTGTCATCCGTTTTATGGACCGCTTTGTAAACTGGTGCAAGTCATTTTGGGAAGGGGAAAGGGGGCCACTCCAAACTGTTCCCACAAAGTTGGGGCATGGAATTTGTCCAAAATGTCTTATGCTAAAGCTTCAGAGTTCCTTTCATGGAACTAAGGGCCAACCCGCTCCTAAAAAAACAACCCCACACCTAATCCCCCCTCCCCCAAAACTTTACATTTGGACAATGCAGTCAGACAAGTACCGTTCCCCTGGAAACGCCAAACCAGACCCGTCCATCAGTTTGCCAGAGGAGAAGCGCGTTTCGTCACTCCGAGAACCTCTCCACTCTCTAGAGTCCATGGGGGTGCTTTTTACACCCCCGCACCCGACGCTTTGCATTGCACTTGGGATGTAGGGCTTGGATCGCTGCTCGACCAGGGAAACCCCATTCCATGAAGCTCTCTGCGCACTGTTCTTACTAATCTAAAGGCCAATGAAGTTTGGAGGTTGTAGTGTTTGATCTGCAAAAGGGGCGACCTCTTCGCACTATGCCGTCGCCCCGCGGGACCCCCCCCCGTCAGTTTACGGGGCCCTACTTTTCGGGGCTGAGTTGTGTCTTCCCCAAAAACATTCCTTTTTCTTATAATACAGCTGACATTTTATTTGGGGAATATTTGGAGGGGGGAAAATTTCACGACTGGATTTGTTGCACAGGTGGCATTTCCCTTCACAGTCCCCGGAATTCACGAGCTCCTGGAGCACCCTTCTTTCACAAATGTTTGTAAAAACAGTTGCATCCTTGGTCTTTAAATTTTAAAACCTGTGGCCATGGAAGTGTTGGAACACCTGATTCCCAAAAATTTGGATGGGTGAGCAAATATTTTGGCAATATAGTGATATAATGTATAATATATAAATTATTATTGTTATATATATATATAATAAATAAATAAAATAATATATAATTTTTGTATATCTAATATTTACATTAGTTCCTCGCACATTCAATATTTTCTCTTCCTTTTTTTTCCCTTTGGGTTTTTTTTTTACTTTCTGCTGTTTTGTTTTCGTGGGATTTTGTTGTACTTTTAGTCCCCGTTTTTAATGTTTTTATCTGGGGGCCCGTACGTGTCCTTGGGTGTTGTGATAAGGCGCTTTAAATAAAAAGTATTATTATTATTATTTATTATTATTATATAATTATATATATATTTATAATATATAATAATATTTATATATATTTAAAAAATTATATATTATATAATATTTATATATTATATATATATTATATATATTATAAACATATTTAAATTTAAAAACACTTTTATTTGATGTGATTAAATTTTTTCACAGTCCTAATTTATTTATATTTACATAAATACTTTTTTAATATAAATATTATGTTAAATAAATTTTTAAATACTGACAAAAAAGGCTTATTTTGTGGCAACTTTGGGGAAAGCATAATCCAGGTTTCAAATTAAAGGTTGCACTGTGAAGTTTCTGTAGACTATTCGGAATTTTATATCATAATTACCAAAAGTTCCCATTTTTAAAACCCTTTAAAAATGAAATTTATTTGCTAAAAATTGGTCAAAAATCCCCTTCACAAGTATATATAGATGTGCTGTTGAAATCCCCACCTACACTACTGTGATGGTATACACATGGAAGACAGAGATGAAAAAATGACCCAAAAAACATAGCTTGGTTAATGCCCTTTGAAAAGGACGGTTTTATTGTGTTTCTGTCGCATGTTGTTGCTCTGTAAGCCAAGGTTGGTTATTTTGGCAATGTGGTGCAGCCTTAACTTAAAAAACAAGGACACAACCAATGTTAACAGCGTATGGTGGTGGCTGTCTATGCCATACTGCGTTTCTCCGATGTGCTCTCCAAGCACAAACACATCCTCTGACCCTATCCTCTTCCGTACAATGTACACGACCTCTAGCACTTTTATGGGCTGTGATCGTCTGGTACATGAGGTCTGACGAAGAACCCACTCTGCTGCCCTGACTACCATCACTGTGCCTTCTGATGGAATCACCAGACCTCCATTGTTTTTTAACTTCAGCAGGTGGTAGTTCTGGTCCTTGATGGCAGATGCAGCATCTGTTACCAAGCTGGCACGGCAGACATCACAGGACAGCTTTTTCAGAGCCCGTCGCACAACAAATCCTGAAATAAGAGTTGTATTATTAAAATAATTTATAATAACCATGGGGAAATTAAGGGAACATTTATCTTTTTGGGCCATTGGGATATTGATTTCCCTCAGGTTTTGACTATTGGCAATCTTGTAATACTATTAAGTCATAGCCCCGCTGTTCCTGTGTACCAGAGCCTGTATTGTACATACATCCACTAATTAACTAACGATTATCCCAAAAACCAATCATAATTTCATATCTTACATGTGAAAGGTGATCCCACTGGCACTCGTTTTGACACTATGGCGATTGGAGCATCCGTAGGCTGCACAAAAGTCTGGCATCTTCCTATTAATAGACCCAGCAAATTCCTGTAACATAATGTAAGATGTTTTGACAAACCAAATCGATTGGAAATAATGCATTAATCATGTATAAATTCTGCCTCTTCCACTGATGCAAAGTTGCTGGTTAACGTTAGCAGCTAGCTAAACTGTAACGTTAGCTGCTAACTTACTAACTTTAGGTCTCACTTCGCAGCTTCTTGTTATTAGCCAGCTAACGTTAGGCTAATAATGAAAATCCAACAACACTCAGATTATTGTTATTAGCCAACTAATAGCTACAACCACATCCACAAAGATTGTAATTTACACTAAAGATTAATTGTCATACAATCGTTATTGATAACTTGCGCAAGTAACCGTGATGAACAACTATGCTGCACGATCAAGTCATTTTTCGACAAGAAAATCTGCAATTTCGACATGTTCAAGCATCAAGAATTATAGCCACGTTCATAACGTTTGTAAGAAACCAAACTGTTTGTAAATCCGTCAAGAATTCAATGAGATAAGAGTATTTGTGTCCGTGCTGATCACTCACCTTACATTAAGTACCACAGAGCACAACAGAAAGCCTGCCTGTGGTAAGATGGCCGCCCGGTGATGACGTTTGAGACTCCGCCGTAAGACATCTAGCCTTTATTATGGATATCTATGGTTCTGCTTAGGTCCGTTCATCCAGGGGCGTAGCCAGAAGATTTTTATAAGGGCGGCCGAAAGTAGATAGGCACCAAAACCTCAGGGTCAGTCTTCACTGTTCCAACAGGAAATTAACGAGCACAACGTCCATATTTTCTAAATAAAGACAAACTATACTTTCCCACAACTTTTGCTAACAAATAGACAAACATATACAAACATCCCTGCTTTCTAGATAAAAGGTAAAGTGGATAAAATTCTTTCAAGTTTGAGTTTGGGGCAAACATATTTTCCATCGTCATTTCTTACCTTCTTTTATCAATAATCATTCTGCATAAAATTGATATTTACAAGTACTAATATCTGCATAAATTGATTATTTAATAAGTTTTTATCAAACTAGTTATTTATCTATTATTTTACTGAAGACTCCTAGATGACTTGCCCAGACGCATCGTTTTCTCTTGACCCCATAAAACTCAAAATCTATTTCTGAAAAGAGCATGAATTCTCTACTGATCATCTTTAATGTTAGTATATTGATGTGCATAATTAGCCACAGTGTTTTTGTTGTCAAGTAATTGTTAATATATGAAAAATTAAAATGTTTGAATATTCCACTTGAAAGTTTTACTTTTGCCACCATCTGTATTAGATGGAAATAAATGGTAGGGGTGGCCAATGATTGACCTGGCCCCCCATCTAGCTCCGCCCCTGGTTTCATCCAAACTGCACCTCCGTTATTTTCAATTGGGCACGTTTTTATTCTATTTTAGTGTTTCCAAACCGTTGTATTTGTACCGTCTGATCTTTCATTCCATCAAGATTATTCAAAGATTAAAGATATATATTTTTTATTAAAAATTTCCAGTTCCCTTTCGAGGAACCCATAAAATAACCTGAGATCTGAACCAATCAAATGGTTCATTTTAACGTGTGGAAAAGCATGTGACGTCACAGGATTGAGCCAATCATACTGTCATACTGGCCTCTTTTCCTTCTTAATTCACACACAAAACATTGACATTCCTATCAGAGGTTCATTTGTGTGCTGCATGTCTGCAGTTTGGAGACAAGGAAACACCCGGAAGTGAATATGAAGAGCAGATTGAAAATAATAGATCTTCTGTTACTTTTATCCAACTGCAAACCTTTTGGATTCATTTTCAAGACCCAATGTTTGCTGCAGAACAGCTGAGTCATGTCTTACATCTGGAAAGTTGAAATTGTCATACTTCTATTGCAAATTTTGCTTTCAAGATATTTTTCTTTCCTATTTAATTTAATCCCCAAATGCTGGACCAACAGACTGCTGAGCTCCTCACGTTATGGAAGGAGGTGGTGATAGGAATGGACAAAGCTCAGCACCCCCCCTTTTTGGACATCTTATGGTAAACATTACTTATTGTGGAATATATCACTCGTGGAATATTCTTTCAGTGTGCAGCCTGTGTAAATTTTTTAAACCTATTTATAAGGTCAGTGCAAGTTCAATTATTATTATCAGTCAACTAGTCCTCCCTTAACCTCTATTATGCAGCTATTTTTATATCTAAAAGAAACGTATTCCAGGACATTACATTTTTTCTTGTACGCTTTTTTGGTACTATATACTCGTTTTATATTGTCTGTCATATTTTTATCTTTAATGGCATTTTGCT
>NW_024039340.1:1322500-1422500 GCF_016077235.1 Cyprinodon tularosa | reverse complement strand
ACAAAAATAAGTTACACTCACCTCCATTTTACAGTATAAAACAATTTATTTGCAGGAATGCAAAAAATGTTGTTGGCCACCAACAATAGTTTAAAACTGCTAACATTTTTTTTTTCCAAAAGGTGGTTGTTATGCTTTTTTTTACTGAGGGAGTTAACTGTATAGAAAACTGGGATTGACAAACAGTTTCCTTTATGCTATTACTTGGAAACGATTAATTCACTGCAGTATCCCTTCTACCACTGTGGGTCTGCGATCCCTTCCAGTCATGACAGCTGAAGTTAGGCACACATGCTCATCGACTGGGAAATATGGCAAATCAGTCATCCTTCCGAACCAACCCTCGAGATCTTCAACATGGATGCCATCTTTTGACGTAGGAAGGGACCAGTCAGGGTGATCATGATTTAACGAGACGGTTTTCACTCTGTTGACATTATTCTGATGTTTGAAAATGTATTTCATTAATATAAAAACCAACCCTGCAAGATAAAACAGTGGCACAAAAGGGAAACTGCAGGGCCTTATTTCTGTATTTTTTTTTCTGATCAAAGGCATATGGATGCCTTTGACGCTTAGCCTTTACAAAAACGTAACATTTTCCGAAAAACTATACAACCAGTAACTACATACTCTGAAGAAGCAAGGCAGCTAATTCAGTTCAAAATAGGATAAAAGCAGGGCTCGTTCAGACTCATCATATGAGATTGTTTTGCATGCCCAGCTTGACTGTTTACAGCCTGCAGAGCTGCAGCTAAAAGGAGTAGATTAAATTAAATACATCGTTTTAGGGCTGCAGCTCTAGTGCATATTTTGTTGGAAAACAAGCCCTGCTTTCATCTATATAGTTTCCCTATTTACAGTACAGGCCGGGTAGTTTAGTCCTCTGCACTGAGGTAGTCAACCAACCCTTAAAGACCAGTTCTGAAAAGAACCACTTTCCTGGAATGCCTGACCTATCCATGCCAGGTGGGTACACCCTAAAACCCTGCAAATGTTCTATTTCAAACATCCAGATCAAACAATAACAAGAATATTTCCACAATAAAAATTGCGATTAGCACAAAAATATACAATAGTATCAAGCTCCTTTGAGCCACTTCAAACCTAACAACTTAAAAAGTGCAATTTCTTCAATAATTATTTTTTTCTTTTAATGGCATGTTTAGGGACAGGGAAGGGGTAGATTGTAAGGGCAATTCATCCAGCCCTGAGAAACAGGGCAAAAAAAAAAAAAAAAAGGGAGTCCTAACAAAAAGGCTTTGATGGGTATATTCAGAGTATTCTGATTATTATCTTCTTTTTTTTTTTTTTTTTTTTGCTTTTTTAAGGGTGGCAGTTCATGGAGACACGGAGCAATAATAAAAATGGGTGGAGGGGAGATGTTTCTTCTTCTGTAAGGCTGGAATTTAACTGAACCTTTTTCTTGCTGTTGTCTTTCAACATCCATTGCAGCTTATGGTGTAAACCCACACATCAAGTCAGTCTTCACTGTGACAGGTCAGGAACGCCCTCGGCCCCGTTTCCCTGCTGAAATAAAAACATTAATAAATTATTTAAAAAAAAAATAAGCCAGACAAAACACTTTAGTTTTCTCAATTAACAGTCTTAGTTCACCACAGATGCATGTCAGGGGGAGTAATAATTTAATGACTTTCCAGGAGAAACCTACATGAACCCTTATGATCAAAATACCTAAAACCAAATATTAGGAGTTTTGAATCCCTTCAAGAGGCTTTCCAAAATTCTCTCTCTGTGCAATGCAGAGATGCTACTAAGTGTTCCTATAACTTATAGAATATATTTCAACTATCTTGCCTTCCTATAAAAAATAAAATCCTGATGTTATCCATAAAGCTTTCCTATTATCTTCTATTCACTTAGACTCACTTTAACATTTTTAACTGGGTTTAAAGTTTGTCTTAACAGTAATTAGTCTCATTTTAATTCATGTGTGATAATAAAAAGCCTACAGGGAAGCCCTCCAGATGGACCATACAGGTCTTAAAAAGCCAAGTTAAAGCTTTTTCAGGGTTCTTGTTTTAAACAACTTGTCATCATTGTGATTATTCCTTATTTAAATTAATTACACACCAAGGAGTTTTCTATACTTTGTTTTCTAATACAATTATATACCATTTGAAATTCATGTAGCCTGCAATTTAATTTTGCACTTGTCTGCATTTTGAAAATACTTTTATTTGTTTAAACGAGTAAGAGTATGATAATTTTATCCAAGTCTCCCTGTAGTGCTCAATCCAAATGACCACATCCTTAGAGGATGTTTCTGAAATATTTTCCATGTTTAAAATTCCAGCTATAGATTGTATCACAGAGGAGATGTTCTATATATAATAGATTGGAAATGGAAAACATTCATTTACCTCTGATTGTTCCGAGGCCTCCGCGCTGGGTGAAGCCCACTCGGCCCCTCGGTGTGATTACACCGCGGCCTCTGGTCTGACTGGCACCTCCACGGACTCCTCTGGCCCCTCGTCCTCGCAGAGACCCTTGGAAGTCATCATAACCATAACCGTAGGGGTCCTCGTAGCCCCCCCGGTAGTTGTGGTAATCATATCCATAGTAATCGTAATAGTCTTCATAGCCGTAGTAATCATAGGAATAACCGCCCCTTCCACCTCTTCCTCGGCCTCTTGTGGGTGGCGGCATGTGAGGAGGCCCATAATAGTAGTATTCATCATACCTAAAAAGAAATATATAGAGTCCATCTTAGAGTGATAATTTTGTGATTTATATTAATTTGTATGAAGCAGTTTAGAGGGAATAAAACTGCCTCTCACTTGATCTGTTAATTACATGTTGCCAAACCTAGCCTGAGTAGCTTTGTTCCTGCTTACATTTGTGTTTTGGCAGCTTGTCTCTGGGCTTTGCGTTCTTTCCTCTTCTGGTCAGGGGGCTTGGCAAAGACTATTTCAATGTGCTCTCCTTCCAGTTCCTTGCCATTGAGATCAGTTAAAGCCTACAAAAGGAAAAATACTTTATTTTTTAAAACATCCTGTGGTGACATGTCAAATACATGAATAATTCTAGAATTCTTTCAAACCTTCAAAGCACCGTCTCTTTCTTCAAAGTGGATGAAGGCGTAGTCTTTCAATTTTTTCACTCTCTCCAGCTTCCCAAACTGACTAAATGTTTTCTCAAGCGCCTCCTCTGTAACAGTGGTAGCTAGATTCCTCACGAAAAGCACCTTGACCTAAAGAAATCCAGGTTTTATTTAAATTTCAACAGAAGATGGGCCACTTCAAATCAAAGAGACAATATAGACTTCAATATGGCCGTGTCCGTCTTTTACGTTTACTTACCTTAGCCATGACTTCAGGGTCTGGGTCCTCAATCGGATCGGCCCATTCCACCGTAACCACGTTTCCCCACACCTTGACCTTTCCGCTCATGAGTCTGCGCCGAGCCTGAGCTGCCGTCTTATGGTCTTCATACTCCAGGAAGCAAAAGCCTCGGTTCTTCTTCTTGTCGTCTGGCTGGTGGTATAATATGACATCATTTAGACCTTCTGCAGAGACAAAAACAAGAGAAAAGCTGAGTATTTTTCTCCCACACACAACTTATTACACATCAAGTCAACATCAGATGAACATTTTCCAACATTATTAGTGGTAGGTTATAATTCAAGCTTAAATTTTTCATAAAAAAATAAAATCACTTAAAATATTCAAACCGACTGCAAGTCAGAATTAACACAAAAGAAAGCCAGGTAAGACAGCTTTGGTGTTTTGTTTTTGTACATAGACTTCACCAAGTTCATAAAAAGGGCCTACAGCAGCTTTATTGATTGACTTTATTGATCTCTACCAATTATTTATAAACGAAACTTTGATTTACAAAGAGCACGCTGCCCTGGTATCCCATCTTTAATTTAGCAGTTTTTGCTACTTTTATTACCTAGAGAGAACATATCCCTCTACTTAATGACATGTTGTGCTTTTTTTTGGTTTTTAAAGGCCAATTAGTTGCTGTGAAGGGCTTTATTTGACCAAAAGGGCCACAAGTTTGATATGTGTGCTGTAAAAGCTGCACTCACTAAACGTAAAAAAATAAATAACAGAAAAAGGGCTGACAAGTCAGAGACTCACCTGTAACTTTAGCAAATTCTTCGACAATCTGCTCTTTTGTTTTACTCTTGGGGATGGAGCCAACAAAGAGTCTATTATTGGCCACAGAAATGCATACGCCGATGTGTTTACCCGGTCGAATTTCATTGTTGTTGCACTGTGGATATTTGAAGAACAGTTTTAGATTAAAATCTAAAATAAAATTAAAAAGTCAAAACTATTTTTCATCTTATATCAGAAACTATCCTCTACATGTAGAAGTAAAATACTAGCGTAGCGAACGCTACGCCAGGTTCCCTCCGTCAGTGTAAAAAAGCTTCATAATTGCAGTGAAGCATGCATACCAATTTGACAGCTTGTTGTGCAGACTCTTTTGTGCAGTAAGTCACAAAAGCATAGCCTCTGTTGAGACCACTTAGAGGATCCATCATCAGGCGGAGGTCCCAGATGGTGCCGGCTTTCTCAAACAGCGGAACCAGCTCATCCTCAAACAGGTCTCTGGGAATCTTTCCAACAAATATCTGTAAGGTAGATTAAAAAAAATAATAATAATAAATCATGAACATTGTTGAAATGTGAAGAAACAAAGCAATGGGTGAAATTTGGGGGACGGTGTCTCGTCAGCTCTTAGCGGTAAGCTATCACTGTAACCTTGGTTACTACAGCAGACAACAAAGCTTCATCATTTGGACACCAAGACCTTAAGCAACATTAGATAAGCCTTAAAAAGAATGAACCAACAAAGCAGCAAAGTGAAGTGAGGGTTGCATACCTCTGTACCGATGGTGGGTTGTGTTCCAGAATGGGCAGCCTCTGGTGGAGGTCCCCCATACTTCCTTTGTCCCGTTGTCACATCAAGTGTGTAGCCAGTTCGATCCAGCAGAGCCTAAAATCAAAGAACAAAACTCAGCTTTAATAATAATTTCATACATGTGAAATAAAAATGTAAAAATTCTATTTATTGTTGTAAGATAAAAATTAAGCAAAAACACATAGTTGTTAGCCACTGTTAAAAGCAGACAAACTCCTCCACAAATTATTAATTTGGATGGCTCCTCACTTTGATTTTGGCTTCATCTGGTCCTTTGTTGGTGTCCGACACTTTGGTCCCTTGTTTCTCTCTTTGTCTGTATGTCTTCATCACGCCACAGAGAAAGGCACTTTTGTTCTGTAAAAAATACGAAAAAAAAAAAATCAGAACGAGGAGGTTGCAGATCACATCAGCCAATGTCATCATAACCTTATTCAATGCAACTGTTATGGTTCACATTCTTAGAATATAGATTCTAGATTGGATATTTTAATGATAAAGAAACCCACTTCTCTTTCATGATAATTCATGAAAGAGAAGTGTTATTTGTTATTTGTAAGGCATACCTGAACATGTGAGAGGTCGCTGTCCTTGAATTGTAAAAGGACTTGGAGAGCACCTTCTTCGTTGAACTCTTTCAGAGCCTCGATTGCTCGGTCATCTAAATCACTGTGTGACACCAAACCTGCAGGATGGGCGAAAGAGAAAAGTGCTACCAAAAACGTGACACATATGAAAAGAACGCTGTGTGCAAAGTTTTCCACATCAGCTCCTGAGAAGCATTCAAGTAAAGAATTACTACAACTTAAAGGGGGATTGAAGTGGTGGACAAGCCTGCATTTATGTTGTTATCATCACAGTTATAAGAAATAATCACAACACATGCAAAGTGCCTTCCGATACCACCCTGATTCCAGATTCAGCGCCATCTGGCCAAGACAAGAGGTGTCTTTCTAGATATGACAATTCCCTCCCCAAAACAAAATTATCTGAAATAAAAGTGACCCAAAAATGTTCAACGTAGAAACTTAATTGGCAGTCCGGGTGAGGTCATCCAAAAACTTGGGAGAAAAAGATCAAGGCGCCATGTTGGGGATATCGAATCACACAGATGGTGTATAATTAAATATTTTGAAGCACTGCAGTACCCATTTTGGTTGGAAACCACAAAAAGTTGCTTCAGGATCCCAATTCCCCATCCCCCACTCAGAAAGATGATAAAATAACAGTACATGCATGAATTTATACAAAGAATTGCATATTAAATATGCAAGTGTATTCATAATGCCTTACCTGCTATGTAAATTTCATCTAGTTTTTCAGCAACTTTCTGTGGTAAACCAGCTTCTAATAAAGTCTGGAAGTGCTCAGAATGGGTAACTGCAGCAGAGGTGTCCATTGGCTCTTCTGGACCATTTCCATTTATATGTTCTGTGGCCATGTCTCCAGAAATCTGTATAAATGCAATGAGCCAAATTAATCCTGGTTCAAGGGCAAGACTTTGGATGTGTTAAAGCCTCAGATTTGTCAGCAATATCATCTTAGAAACACACGAATACAAACAAATGATGTCATCCTCGGATATGGAAAAAAATTACGAGTGTGTCCAATATATAAAAGGGACAGTCCACTGTGAAAGAAGCTGTGGTTTTTGCAGTCCTTTAGTGGCAACAAACTTTACATCTTGATATTATAATGGCAGCTTCCAGCTTGGAAGGAGCCCCAAATCATTAAGGCAAGACAGACAATACATGTCATTTTATTAAAACCAAAAATATAAAACAAATAAAACAAAAACACTGGTAGTTTTAAGGTTGGTTTAAAAGAAAATGGTGGAGGAGCTTTGTTATTAGCTTATAATAAAAATAAATCAGACATTAAAGTTTTATCATCTTAGCTTCTTATATCCAGAATTGCTGCTAAACTAACAGTTAACCACCTTCTCACCACTTCCTTCAGCAGATAAACGCGTTCAGACAAGATGCCATGGCTTCCGGTTGCTGAGCATTAAGAAAAAAATGTTTGGGGCACACCGTGAATGCTTAAAATGTACCTAAAATGAAACTTATTTTACGGTAGTAAACGGATAACCCTTACAGATAAGATCAAACTGCCCCCTTCACATTTCAGCAGCAAGCTAAGCCAATTCTTTTCGGGGCTAAGCTTTTTCTCTGCTAGTACTAGCTTGAAATCTAATTACTTCAAACGTCTGCTGGTCAGTCTCCCAAACACGTGTTTTCTGTGGTTAAAATATTACTGCTGAAGAAAAGTGTACATTTCATTCTACAAATACAACAAAGTCAACATTTCAATGCACAAATCGCAAGGCATATATTTTATATTTGTATCTCTGGTTTATTTCCGTTTGAGGTTATGATGTTATGACACATTCGATACCGTTAGCAGGCTAGCCGGCTAGCGCGCAAAGCTAACTCCGGAGCCTTTCTGGGACAATAACACGGCGCTCGTGTCTGCTTTTTCAGCGGAAAGTGCGGCTGCTGTTTAAATAAACGCAATACATGGGTTACAGTACAATCGTAAGACAGCTTTTAACATATTTTGTACACATATCGAGCTTCCTTATTGAGCTATATTAGCATAAATTGACAATGAACATGTCAGATCCACGATCTGTCAAAATGAGCTAGCTGAAGCTAGCATGCTAACTCGCACGGTGTGTGAGGCCATTGTTAGAGCGTCATTTCTGAGTACAAACTTACTAAATAATAAAGCAAGCTTTTTACATTTAAAGTGTTTTAACGGGACCTTAAAGGCTAAGCGTTTAGCTCATCGGATGCGTGGTTAGTCAACGTGCCGCCACATAGGAAGAGTCCATTTTCAAAAAGCCGGTCTGGACAACTCGTTCCCAACCACCACCAGTTTCCACATTGTTTGAAATAGCGCCGCACAATTCGGGGGGTTTAGCACTAAATAAAACATCGCTGACAAGACAGTTGAGAAGCATTCGCCCTACCTGCCACTGGCACACCAATGTGTGTGGTGCTGATTGTATAGGAAGATAAAAGTGATATTTAAAAGACGGAAAAAGTGTAAAACTCCCGGCACTGATCCGACTTCAGTCATTCACTCTTGATGATGTAAAATGGCTGCCACGTTCACGCCTCGAGTTTTGTCTCGTCGATGGGGTTTCTTGGACAGCCCTGCACGGGCTTGCCTTGTAGAGCGGCGGGTCATCCGCAGCCTCATCCAACACAATTACCGCGTGGACAGCAGACACGTTCCCTCCAAACAACAGCGCATTCAGACATGTTGTTTTATTACTGAGCAGACCTGCTACAGTTAAACAAAAAAATAAACACAAACGGATTGACATCAAATAAAGAATTGAAATTGGAAAAATGAACGAAACAAGAAAAAGGTTCCCCTGTCTAACATCCCCACCCACCAAATGAATCAAAACAAAGAACTGAGGACTAAACTGAAAATCAGGAATTTTTTTTAAGGCATATTTTACATTTTACTGTAGCTACTCTGCAAAAAAAAGAAAAAAAAAATTAAATCATACCTTCATATTCATTCCCACTTTTCATAACCGCATGATCATAATCTAATCTAATCACTTTACATAACCTCATAATCTAATCTAATCTGATCTTAAAATAATTTTGCCAGGATTTTCCAGTAACCAGCATAGAAAATGACATAAATAAGAACAAACAAAGAGGTTAAGATATTTTAAAGCATAATATGTGTGGTGTAGATGTACGGAAGAGAATTAGGGCCACTGAAACAATAAAAAATAAGTTAACAGATTTTAAAAATTATTTTAGTTATGAGAAAAAAAATAACTTTAATCTGACCTTAATCTCAGACTTTTTTCTCAAATTTCTGACGTTATTCTTATTATTCAGACTATTTTTCTCAAAATTATGACCTTAATCTCAGAATTCTGATGTTATTCTCAGAATTCTGCTTTTCTCGGAATTCTGACTTTTTTTCACACAATTCTGAATTTAATCTCAGAATTCTGACATTAATTTCAGAATTCTGACAGGTAACAAACATGTTAGCATCAAGCCATAGCCATGTCTGTTTTAGAGACTAAACTAGCTCTCTTGTATTAATGACCTTCTGCTCTTCCATTAATGAAGTAGCATCACCGGGGACCCCTCAGGCACGTAAAAAGTCACCTAATTCCGTCATTTTCCACCAATGTGTTATTGGCCCTCCCAAAAAACTCACATCTTTGTCAGTGAATCTAAGTGCTCTCACATCTTTAGTGCCCATCGACATTACGATCCAAAATTCTGAGTTTAAAGTCAGAATTCTGAGAAAGAAGTCAGAATTCGGAGATTAAAGTCAGAATTCTAACTTTTTCCCATATTAAACAAAAATAATATTTACAAATTAGTTAATTTTTTTTTTTTCCAGTGGCCCTAAACCTCTTCCATATAAAGGTGTCCACTGTAGAACCAACACTGAAGTAACAGATGCAGATCTTTGAGGACTGAAATCTTTTCACATGATTTACAGAATAACAGTCCAGAGGCGGTTCTATAACAAATTCACATGGGGACGGCGGCATGTTTTTATCTGCGCACAGAAACGACATCAAATAAAAACTAGGGCAGTAGTTAATCATTTAAAACCTATATGTTAGGTGAGATTCAGAACCAAAGAACCCCTTGCAGCTCTGCATTGAATGGAGTTAAATTTCTACATCGTTTAGTTAAGTTCAATGTTCCAATTGAAAACTTGTATTTTTGGCTTGAAAATATTAAGTCTACGTTAACAAAAATTAAAAACCCCTTATCATAGAAAAAAAAAAAACACTAAATCATGGGTAACCAATTAAAAATCAGTGGGGTCCGAATAAAGAAAATCAACAACCAATAAAAGTCCGGAGACATTTTAAATTATAATCTGTTACTTTTAAACAGAATTTAACACTGAAATAAAATAAGGTGTTCATGCATCCATGTTATACAATGACACCTGAATTGACTGTTTTTGTTTTTTCTTTCTTTTTTATGGCTTAATTAGAGAAGTGGGCTTTACGCTGCCTTGCAAGGCTTTCAACCTGGGTTTGATTGAAGACATAGCCATTCTAAAGCAGATCAAGGAGCTCATTTTGAGCCTGGATCCATATTTATTTTTGATTCTGTTAATGGTGGAGAATCCTGCTTCACAGCAGCAGGCTGAGCCAAACATACTCTAAATGTGCAGGGTCATCTTTGAGCACAATTTCACTTTTCTTTCACCAGTTCACCGCATTTCTTCCAGCAGTCCACACTTTCTCTGCTCTCTTTTTCTCATCGTCTTCTCCTTCTTTCCCATCGCCCGGCTTGCCACAGGTTTGCCTGCTGTGTCTAAAAGTAGCAGCAGCAGCAACCCAGACTGACGCAGCTCATTGGCTAAAATCTATCATGTGCAGCCTGGTGCCGAACGCTCTGGAGGGCTTTACCATTTTACCAAGAGAAGCGGTGCAAGTGACGTTAGACACTGTCGTCGGACAACTTATAAATGTTTTAAATCAGGCTGGGTCCGGTTTAGCCAGCAGGTGGATCCAGATCTGGACCCTGGTCCGCTAATCCGTGACCTCTGCGCTAAATAATTAGTTGGTCTATGTATATCTATCAAAAGATGAAAACAAAGCGACCATTTTGAGTATTAGGTCAATGTGCACTCAGAATTCAGAAATATTATATATTTTTGACTTATTCTAAATGAAATCAGAATTAGAACTTTAAACTGAGACATTTTTTTTTTCCAAAATTACATTCAACAGCTTTAGGACTGAAGCTATACCCTTAAAGTTTAAAAAATAATTAAAATCTACTGGGCTGCTCAGTGGAGCACTGGGAGGCCTTGCAGCAAGGAGGTACCGGGTTCAATTCCCGCCCTGGGGTCTTTCTGCATGGAGTTTGCATGTTCTCCCTGAGCATGCGTGGGTTCTCTCCAGGTACTCCCACAGTCCAAAAAATTAGTGTTAGGTTAACTGACTTCTCTAAATTCTCCTTAGGTTTGAGTGTGTGTGTGAATGGCTGTTTGTCTTTGTGTTACCCTGTGATGGACTGGCAACCTGTCCAAGTTGTACCCTGCCTCTCGCCCGTAGACAGCTGGAGATAGGCACCAGCCCAGTTTGTGACCCCAGCAGGGATAAGAGTGATGGAAAATGGATAAAATATACTGCCAAGGAAAAAAAAAATTAAATAGGTCTAAAGAACTGATCAATTACTATGTCTGTCCCAGTGCATATCATCTTTAGAATTTTATTTTAGTGTAATGTCTTGAGTACAGGGGCCAGAGCCAATGTAGAGCCGGCCCTGGCCCCTTTTTGCCCCTGTCTAGAATCACCAATGTCTCACTCTCTGTCAAATTGGCTCCAGAGATTATCAGCCTGTGATCATCGACCTTCAAGTCCTGCCATTATGCATTCATAAGTAGATTTAGGCCTGGACTTTGGATAGGCCGTTCTACCACTTCAATATGCTCTACCCAGCTTCTCAGGAGCCACTGTCCAGCATGGTTTAGAGTTTTCCAATGATTCACAAACCTGACTTAAAAATGGGTATTGGAGTGGAGACACATCTAAAACATGTAGGGCAGTGGATCCTGAGGACCAGGCTGTAAAACCACTATTCTAAACCATCCTGTAGTCTTGAGCTTTTTGCTGACTATTGCCAGTTTTCCTCCAAGAGTATCTGTTCAGTGTGATGCTGCACTCACTGTGTTTCAATAAGAGGATGGTCTATGCAGGGTGTGGTTCTTGGCTTGCTTTCTGTATACATTTAGGCCAAAAATGTAATCTGATTATTAAAATCTGTTAGAATCCTTAAATGTTGTCAGTTCCAGCCTCTGGTTCAACTGTCTGCATCAAAGTGTCCTTTGGCAAGACAATTCCCTTGCAGGGCCTTTGGTGGTGGCGTTGTTCCTGTCACTGTGCCCTAGAGAAGCTGTGGATACAATGTAGCTTGCCATCATCGTCGTGTGATTATCTGTATATGTGAAAGACTGTCACTGAATGTAACATAACACGCTTTGGGGTCTTTCTTTAACAGCTATTCAAATAAAGAATACTTTCCCAATGGGTGTTTTAAAATGATCCTAAGCATGGACGATGCATAGAAATATGGGACTTTGTAAAGCACTGCAAGAGCTGCAATGAGTTTAGTAGGTGTGTGAATGATTCAATCCTCAGACTGTTGATTGTATCAGTAGCCATTATTGACAAAAATAGAGGCCTGACCTTGAGTAAAGTCAGTGTTTATGAGTGGTTTATCAAAAACTCAACAAGGGGGGCTACAAACCTACCCAGTAATACTGCTTCTATCAGGAGGGTAAAACTTCCAGCAAATTATAGTCAGATGTTTGGGAAAAGATTTGCTAAATGTTTTACCCTGGTATACATATTAAAAATGTTAGCTTAACAAATACTGAGGAAAAACAAACTTCTTTATAAAAAAAAAAAGGAAATATTATTCCACTTTCACCCCGCGTGTGATTAAACATTAAATCTGTGATATAAATCAGAAATATTTTATGTAATAGAGTTTTCAGTAAGAGTTATCCAGGAAGTCCCATTATTCACCACACTGTGTCACCCCTCTCACAATGTTGCAACCATAAACAACTAGAATAAGGTCAATCCAGTAGGCTGCATTTTTTATTGGCATCAAATATATTTTTATTCACTTAAAATAACATCTATTGGAGCCATAAGAAATGTGTACCCTTTAATTTCAATTATTAAAAATCAACAGTGAAAACGAAAACCTATTTTATCAGATTTGATCCATAACAGCCATTTTTATGTCAGTCAGTAGAAACATAGTTAAACCTGCTGTGGAATATCTAGAGGTGAATTAAATACTTAAGTATTTCATTCATGAAATACTTAAGAAAGAGTAAAATGGTTACTTAAACACTGATTAATTGTTGGCTTGATTGATTGATTGACTTTATTGATCTCACGTTGGAGAAATTTACTTATAACATCTGATTTAACATTTAAAATCACCAGACAGTCACCAGATATACATTTATATGCAAATTCAGGTATTTAAAAGTATAAATTTAAATAGTAGAAACATTTCCTGCATTATTTCAACATAAACTTATGAAGCCAATCTTTACTGGAGGTAGCGCATTCATTTCAGGAAAGGATAAAGAACTTCCAGCTCCAGTATCAGTCAGAATAACGCTACTCTCACAAGAATGTTACTTAGCCCTCCCTAAAAAACTATTTTTTTATTTCTTAAGTCTGAGTTCATCTTGATCCTCTAATAGGGCACCGGACCCTAGAGTTGAGGGACTTGGAGGGGGGGGAACACATTTTTAATGCCACTCTGTGGTAGGATTTAGTGACATGCCATTCAAACAATGATATTGGAAATCTGTTGTCTGCTGTCAAACTCTGATGCTGTGTGGTAACTTTTACATTTTTCATTTTAAAAATCGGTTGCACATTTCATATATTCTCATTAGCCTGACTTTAATTTAACTTTTTGCAGTGCACACATTTAGTTAACTTTATTTGTCAGGTTGTAGTTTTTTTTTTTTTTTGTCAAGATGCAATTGATTAATTTCTTTCTTCTTTGAGTTGCCAGTTTCCTTGAGATCTGCTGGTGGAGGGCTGCAATGAGCTCCAGCTTTCCTCAATTGGTGGTTGCAGGCTAATCAGCGGATCAAACCATTTGTAATGGGAAGGGAAGTTTGTTTATCATTTGTTTAAAAATTCTTAGTTTGGGTAATTTTGTTAATTAGTTAAATTTAGAAAGTATTTAGTGTCTGGCCAGTATTTATCTGTTTAATTAAGTTTATTTGTTTATTAGTTTGTTAGTCAGTTACCCCCCTTGTGTGTCAACAGTGGTCTGATCAGCCACTATTTAAGTTTCCCTCATGTCCTGTTTGTGTGTGAGTTCTTTATGTTAAAGCCTGAATTAAATTCTGTTTTGTTGACCTCTGTTTTTGGGCCCAGTTTATCATTTTTTTTTTCTTTTTTTTTTTTTTTACATTTTTGGAATAAATTAAGATTTTTTTGAAAAATTTCAGTGGTTTTCTGGCTGGTTTGTGCAAATCCCTCACAAAGTCTAATATCAGCCGGATATTAAGATATTCTGATCAAGCTTTTTCTCACATCCCACACTCTAAAATGAGAAATGAAAGTAGGTTGGATTTATGCTGATACCCTGTCAGCCTAATATCTGTATCCTAACAGAAATGAAAAAGTTGTATCTGGACAACTTTTTCGTTTATGGGAATCACTAGGTTTGTAATCCAGCTTTAGTAAGCAATAACAAATTAATGGATAATTTTATGCTTTAAAAAATTTGAAATAATTTGGAAATAAAAAAAAAAAGTTTTCAAACCCCTTTTCAACCATTGATAGATCAGTCTACTTTCTTATCAGATACAATTTCCTACTTTCTATCATTTTTAATACAAGTTAATATTTTCAAACCAAAATTTTATTGAGCACAGTTCAGATTTACAGTTCATTAATAAAAAGAAATGAAAAAGTAATTTTAAAAAGTAAAATAGGTAGAATGCTTTTAGCTGCAAACATTTTATTACTACTCAAAGTTGTTTTGCTGGAGCAAATCAGTTTAAAAGGATTTTAACAATCTTGATGTTCACTTTATTATATACGTACATCTAAAAATGTGGTGATGATTTGATAGGAACATTTAGAAACAGAGATATTCCTCAGAGATTGAGTCAATATTTACCCAATGTTTGAAGCAGCTTGACAACAGTCCAGATAAAAGTTTGAGAAGATCAGAGCTCTTTGACATGGTGCACTATTATCAGTGCACACAGTAAAAAACAAAGTGCTACTTTAACACCTACAGAGTTGAATGTAACTCTGTTTCAGATAACACATGGTCCCACTCCAAATCAGTGTAAAATATATTCTATAGCCTTGTCAACTTTTTAGAAATAATTTGTCAAATGTCAAATCAACTCTTATAACAGGCTGGATTCCTAGTTTCATGTAGCCTCGTGAGACCATCCTGATCTCGTGAGCTTTCAAGGTTTCACTCGCTAATCAGTCTGGAGACTCTCCGTTGAAGAAAATTTGGATCCGTTCACCAAACCAACGTCCAATCAGCGTTGGCTTTGAGGCGGGTTGAGGTGTGACGCAACGAGAAGCGCGACAGTTCAGTCTAAAGAACATGGCAGCTTCAGCCGATGAAACTAGCGTTAGCGTGGCTATCGAGCAAGTTTTATCGGCATTACAGAGTATTTCTTCACTGAAAGAAGAGCAAAACACTGCTCTGGAGGCTTTTCTCAGAGTAAAAGATTTTTTTGCTCTTCTCCCGACTGGTTTCAGCAAGAGTAGCCTGGCTTGTGGTTGTGTTTTCGTCGTCGCTCTGTTAGTACGTTATATACTTCGTTGATCTGATTGGTTTATTTGGCCCGTCTATCACCAACATAGGCCAATCAGCTAACCATGGGGCGACAGTGGCGTTGGATGTAGGATTTTGCCCTGAAATCGAAGGGTTGACGGTTCAAGCCCCGACTCCGACCTTCAGTGTCGTTGTGTCCTTGGGCAAGACACTTCACCTGCATTGTCTACTTATGGTGGTCAGAGGGCCCGGTGGCGCCAGTGTATGGCAGCCCCGCTTCTGTCAGTGGACCCCAGGGCAGCTGTGGTTACAATGTAGCTTGCCACCATCAGTGTGTGAGTGTGTGTGTGAATGGGTGAATTAATGTAGTGTAAAGCGCTTTGGTCAAGTCTCCTAACTTGAAAAAAGGCGCTATATAAGTACATGCTATTTACCATTTAACCAGTATTTTCGCCCCTTCCCAAAATTACTTCAACGGAAGATTTCCAGATGGATATGCGGAGCAAATCCATCTGGCGGAGTCAGGTTAAGTTTCATGTTGTTTATACTGTAATCTGACTGTCGTATGGAGCCTAGGTGGAAGTTCAAGTTAAGAAACAATCAGTTACTCTTCTCCACCTCCATCACAGGCCAATTAGTTTTGAACCACACCTCCACAAAAGCCAATCAGCATCCATGGTTCATCTTAAAAGGTCTCCCAATCCACATCTCAGTCTGCTACCCAAAGCGCAGGCAGTGGTTGCACTATGTCGGACTTCGATTCAGATGACCCCGATTCAATCCCGTACTCTTACTGTGTTCCCGTTCATCTCAACCGGTTCGACAGAAGACCGCCATGTTGAGCCTGGTTCTGCAAAAGGTTTCTTCCCAAAGGGGAGTTTTTCCTCTCCACTGTTGCTTCATGCTTGCTCATCATGGACTGTGTTACCCAAGCTGGACTTCCATCTTCAAGGTCCCTGAGTGAAGCATTAGTATCCGCTCAGGCGGGCCACTGGATCTCTCCATACAGCTCAAGCACACCGTCTTGCCAACCAGCAGTCATGGACTGACCAACTTCATCTATCTCCACTCCACCACCAGTTTCAGGCCTGGGGGAAACATTCCTATTATTTACTCCTGTTTAAAGCAAAATTCAGTGCCAATGTTTCCTGCCATGGTCTGAGCGCCAAAGACTAAAGTAATGGTATCAATACAATTCTTCTCATTGTTTTTTCTTTCTGTGTGAGTTTTTCAAATTGAACTTAATGTTGTGGCTGAAATAAAGACTAATTGGACCAGGGCATTTTCCAGTCTGTTACTTTCCCATTTGTCTGTGTGAACTGATGTAACGAGAGGACCTCAGAGAACCCAATAATGACCCAAACACCGGCTGGGTTTAAAAGGTTTTTGAAACAGGCGGGTAGCAGCAGGGAGAACAGACAGGTGGCAACCCTCTGATGGCAGAATGAACTGGCTGATTGCAGAGCTGAGAAGGAAGAAGATGACTACAGTGAGTGGAAGCAGGCTTTGAGCAGACTGGATGATGGCTGACTGACCGGAAGCAGGTGCATCTACTTACTCTAATCAGCAGAGTGGAGCAGAGCAGGATGAGGCAAGCCCCTCCATCCAAAATAAAAAAAAATAACATACAGGATTATAAAGTGGAAAATGTAGAATTTTTACCGACAACTACAGAATCAGAATCCAATATGGCTGTCTTGTATATAATGGTTTGTGACCGTAACATTGAAAATTATCTCACGCAATGTTTTTTTTTTACATTGAATATTTCATTAAAACTGTACAAAATACTTTTAATTAACAAATTGCTACAAAGAGGAAAGTAAAACTTAGTGAAAAATACAGCGGTGGAAGCAAATGTTAATGAATTTAGAACTTGGAACTGAAACAGTTAAATTGGGTTTGGTGTAATTCCCAGAAGAAAGTTTTAATTTTGCACTTACAGTATGCTGCCCTCATGTCATCTAGTAAAGATGATCCTTTCCACTTATAAGGTGGAAATTACCAGCACATCGTGTTCAAGTGCTTTTGTTGTGGCAGAGAAGAGAAACATTTTTGATCCAAAGATTATCCTGACCTGCTATTTGGGCAAAGCAGTAATAAGACGATGCATCAAATGGATTGACTGATTGCTGGAGAGCATCTGATAAAATCAAATGATAACGGCTCACTGTGGCCCAGTTCACTATCAAAGTCCCCCCCCGCCATCTATCCTTTTTCACACACAAACATTAAGAAAAAGAGTAAATAAAAAGTTATACAGAAAAAATAAACTGTCAAAAAACAATTCTGCTTTTTTTTTTTTAAGTTGAACAATGAAAAGTCTAATTCCTATTTAGCTTTTTCAAATTCATCGTTCCTCTTAAATTACAACTATTACAACTCTAGAACAACAAAGAGAAACTAAGTTCATTTTCATCAATATTTTGCCTTTTTTAAATATAAAATTTCTGAATATTTGTTTATTTTTATATTATAGAATGTAAGTACTGAATTTTCCTTAAATTTGTATATGTCATGATCTGGCCTGTTTGCTCTCCCTTAATTAATAATTCCTTTCACCTGTCGTTTTCTCTCCCTGCCTGAATTATAATTGATTCCTCTCACCTGTTTCCTCTTGGTTATATTCAGTTCAGCCTGAGCATTCAGTGCCAGATCATTAACTGTTTTTCTGTTGGTCTGTTTGTTCAGTTTTATTTCGTGGTTCATGTCCTGGATCCTGGCAGCCAGTGGAAAGAGGTTTTTGTGTCTGTCTTGTCTCCTGATCGTCCAATGTTCCTCCCCCACGGAGTCCTCTGGGTTTTTGGCTCTATATGTGGGGAGGTTCAGCTTTTATCTCAGTAAGCCTGGCTCCGGGGAGGAGACCAGTTTAAAGTCCTGCATCAAGTTCTGGTTCCACGTCCTGTCTCGGCTACCCTCTTCCACTGAGCCTGCCCATCTGCACCTGATCCTGTCTGCTCCTGTGCGTGACCGTCTGGTCATGCTTCCGGTCCCAGTCAGACTCTGAACCTGCCTGGGAACTTGTGGATGCCTGGAAGTCTTGATCTTCCACCTGTATCTTCCAGCCTCATCTGGATCCTGTTCCTGTCTGTTCTGGATCCCTGACCAGGATCGGCTTCAAGCATGTCCTCTTGGATTGCAGCACTTGGGGACATTCTTGGACTGGACTGTTAAACCAGGTAAGTGACCAACTCAGATAATCATCTTCTGTCAGATGATCGTTGTCACTTACCTATGTTTCTCCTGCAGACTGTCAGAGATTGGGCGGTGCCCCGCTCCCCATCCTGCTGTGTCTGCGAGCCACAGCTCCACTTTAGTTTTTGTTTTATTAAACTTTTTGAACTTTCCTACTGACTGTCTCTCCTTGAATACTGGGTCCATCTGTCCTCGGTTCATGACAGTATATTCTTTTATGCATTTGAATAAAAATGGAATGGAACAGTTATTCTAAACCTAGATTAGGAATTATTACTATAGTTAAATGATTATTAAGTAATTATTGGATACATATCTAGAATCTCTTTATCTCAATAAGTAGATAAATAACTCAAGTTAATATATTTTTGATGGATTATGAGACTTCACTGGAAAAAAAAATTGAAATCTAGATAAGTCATTTTTTTTCTTAAAATAAGTGCATTTGTTCTTGGATTGACGAGGTAAAAGAAACATTTTGCCAATGGAACAAGACAATTTACACTTAAAATAAGAAAACACAATTACCTTGTCTTATTTCAAGTGCATATGATCTAAATATCTTATTTTTAGATAAAAAAAATACTCCTTACATTGGCAAACTATCTCATTCACCTACTCAATTTAATAGTAAATACAGTTAATTTAAGAAATTTTTACTTATTTCTAGAACGTTTTTCCAGTGTTATCTGCATCAGAATAAAATTTTTCATTTTGGTCTTCTGTGACAAGAAAGTCATTACCATATATAACAGACTTAAAAAAACCATATCAGAAGAAATATTAAATTGTTACACACTCTGTGCATGTGTATATCAAGAATTTATTTCCTATTGAATTTTATCATTATAGTTTACAATAGAAATAATATAACTAAATAATGAAAGAGTATTAGTGAAATGTTTAATTTCACTAACTCAGTTTATTAAGTGAACTAATTCGAGAGATATTTTACACACTGAATAATGGAAAGGTCCTTTTAATTGCTTCTAATGTAATACTCTAATTATCTGATCAACAGAAGGCCAGGATCATTAAAATATACTAAAATAAACTTGACATGTCTGGCCTTCAGGAGCGGAGATAAATGCAGATTCAAAGATGCAAAATACAAGTTTAGCAAAGCGGTGAAAGAGGCTAAACGACTGTACTCTGAGAAGCTGCAAAACCATCTTTCTGCCAACGACTCTGCCTCTGTCTGGAAAGGGCTTAGGCAGATAACAAACTACAAGCCTAAAGCCCCCCACTCCATGAACGACCGACAGTTAGCCAACGACCTGAACAACTTCTACTGTCGTTTCGACAGATAAAGGGACAGTCATGCATCCACCCCCCACAACACCACCCAACAGATCACCTCCACCCCCTCCTCCTCAGTGACAACTCTTTCCATAAAAGAGAGAGATGTAAACAAAATCTTCAAAAAACAGAACCCCCGGAAAGCTGCTGGACCAGATTCTGTCACTCCATCCACTTTGAAGCTCTGTGCTGACCAGCTGTCTCCAGTGTTCACAGACATTTTTAACACCTCACTGGCGACATGTCACGTGCCAGCCTGCTTTAAATCCTCCACCATCATCCCTGTCCTCAAGAAGCCAAGGACCACAGGACTTAATGACTTTAGACCCGTCGCCCTGACCTCTGTGGTCATGAAGTCCTTTGAGCGTCTTGTGCTGTCACACCTGAAAGAAATCACGGACCCCCTCCTGGACCCCTTCCAGTTTGCCTACAGAGCCAACAGGTCTGTAGATGACGCTGTCAACCTGGCCCTTCACCACATTCTCCAGCACCTGGACTCCGCAGGAACCTACGCCAGGATCCTGTTTGTGGACTTCAGCTCGGCCTTCAACACAATCATCCCAGCTCTGCTCCAGGAGAAGCTCTCCCAGCTGAATGTGCCTGACTCCACCTGCAGGTGGATCACAGACTTCATGTCGGACAGGAAGCAGCACGTAAAGCTGGGAACACAGTTCTCTGACTCACAGCTCATCAGCACTGGTTCCCCCCAGGGCTGTGTTCTTTCTCCTCTGCTCTTCTCCCTGTACACCAACAGCTGCACCTCCAGTCATCAGTCTGTCAAGCTCCTGAAGTTCGCAGACGACACCACTCTCATCGGACTGATCTCCGATGGTGACGAGTCCGCCTACAGGTGGGAGGCTGACCATCTGGTGACCTGGTGCAGGGAGAACAACCTGGAGCTCAACGCTCTAAAAACAGTAGAGTTGGTTGTGGACTTCAGAAAGAGCACAGCCCCAGCTACCCCCATCACCCTCTGTGACTCCACCATTGACACTGTGGAGTCTTTCCGCTTCCTGGGAACTATCATCTCTCAGGACCTAAAGTGGCAGCTGAACATCGACTCCCTCACCAAGAAAGCCCAGCAGAGGATGTACTTCCTGCGGCAGCTGAAGAAATTCAACCTGCCCAGGACAATGATGGTGCAGTTCTACTCCTCCATCATTGAGTCCATCCTCACTTCCTCCATCACCATCTGGTACGCTGGTGCCACCGCCAAGGACAAGAGCAGACTGCAGCGTGTCATCCGGTCTGCAGAGAAGGTGATTGGCTGCAACCTCCCATCTCTCCAGGAGCTGCACGCCTCCAGGACTCTGAGGCGTGCAGGGAAGATGGTGGCTGATCCCTCGCACCCCAGTCACAAACTATTTCAGTCACTACCCTCTGGCAGGAGGCTGCGGTCCATCAGGACCAGAACCTCCTGTCACAAAAACAGTTTTTTCCCATCTGCTATCGGCCTTATCAACAAGGCCAAGACCCGCCCGTGACACTGAACAATGTTTCTCTCCCCCATTCAGGATTTCTGCGTTACATTAACACACAGTCTACTGTTTGTATACAGCTTCTGTGTATATATATATATATATATATATATATTTATATATATTCTATATTATTTTGCTATTTTGTTTTGTTTTGTTTTGTTTTTTGTCTGCACCAACAACACCAAGTCAAATTCCTTGTAAGTGCAAACCTACTTGGCAATAAACTTGATTCTGATTCTGATTCTGATTCTAAATTTCAGTGTAAGTTTCACGGTTTTACAAACTGAAATGAATTCCATCCATCTATTCTGTACCTTAATCTGTAATAGGATCTTCTGCCATCCTCCAATAGTCTATTGGGAGAAGGTGAGGTACAACCCGGAAAAGGTCACCAGTCCATTGCAGACGCACAAAGACACACGCCTAAAGCCTCTCTCTTACTAAAAATAGTGCGTTAACGCATGTTTTTCAGACATGGGTCTACCTGCTATAAATCTGAATTTGGCTTCCTTCCCATTGGCAAATAAAGGCATTTTTTAACTCCTAGCTGGCAGGTGCGTGGCCTCTGTCCCTCCACTGCTGCGTGTCTGGTAAGACCATCATGCTGGGTTAGTGTTGGTGCTGTCACCAGTGCTAAAGAAATCAGGAAAGTAAACAATGGAGAGCAACATTAAGGAAACCAGGGCGTAGTCACTGTACTTTATTGTTTTGCTCTTTTATCTGTCCAGATCCCTCTTACCAGAGCTGCTCCATGATTTTTGAATGTAAACAGTTGTTTCAGCTTATTAGATCAGATGTGACTGGTACAGTGTGTGGACGTCTTTATGTTGCACTAAATGATATCACGTAAATTGGCTTGTTGACCTGGGTCTGGTGTTCCGACAGCATGCCGACCAGAGCCGAGGCTATTTTAACATGGGTTGCTTGCCGAGTCGTTTGACCCAGTTAGACACGCGTCAGGGAGCTTTTCCCACACTTAAACCTGAGTGTTCCCGGGTTTTAACTGGTTTCTCGGCCAGTGGGAAAGGCTTTAGGAGGAAGCCAGGCTAGATGAAGCCGGTCTTACACTGTGAGATTTTTTTGCTCTTTTCGGGGCGATTTTCCAGTTATGTGAGAATTTTCCGATCGGGCCGACTTTCTGCCTGATTGTGCGTCATGTAGTGTACAAGGGGGTAACAAGTGGCAATCAGCCTCTTACGACCACCTCCGGACCATGAATCGTGAGGTCGGGAGAAAATCAAACATGTTTGATTTTCAGTCGACCGTCGTGGGCAAATCACTCAGTCGGCAAACAAGGATTCTTCTTCTTCCTGCGGTTTCGTCATACAGTGTAAGCTGTAGCTACGTGCAATGACTGAAAAAATTGCACAGAACATGGAAACTGCATGCAGAAAGAGACCAAAGGCTGGGATTTGAACCCAGGACCTTCTTAATGCAAGGCAAATGGAAATGTAAAATTCCTTTATTGTCCCACAATGGGGAAATTCACTCTCTGCATTTGACCCATCCCCTTGGGGAGCAGTGGGCTGCCACTGTGTGGCACCCGGGGAGCAGTGTGGGGTTAAGGGTTTTGCTCAGAAACCCAGACTGGAGGCTGTAGGGATCTAATCGAGTACCGGTAAAAAATCCAATAAAGATTACCACCATGTGGCCTTGAAATTAGTCTATTTTTTTGTATTATTCCAATTTATAGAGATGCTGTGCATGTTAATATGTCCTTATGTTGGGAGACATAAGGGAGATGAAACCTAACCCTACGCTTGTTTAACAGTTCAGAGCCTGTAGGGCAGCTCAGTCAGAGGAAGTTAAGCCACAGCCTGATCCTCTGTGGACTCAGAGAGAGGTTTGTTTTTCAGTGAACCTCAAATGAACCCTTGAATAATAAGATGAACTAACTTTAAAGAGCTGAATTGTTAGACATCTGTTAATATCTGCTTTCTTTCATCATAATTGTGGTGAGAAAAACAAATCCAGAGATTCTATAGAATCAATATTATAATACAAATGTAAGCTTTAAAATAAAGGATTATAATTATAGTGATAAAATAGATTGTGAACATTTGGCCAAGTAAAAAAACTGATAAAAGATGTATCAAAACTATGATTGTCCTCGGCTCTCCTCCCACGAGACTGGCAGAGGATTTATCACCAACACAACCAAGGACACAGAAGATGGGAGCTTGAGCAAAGTCGCAAATCGAAGCAAAAAAAAATTCATATTCATCCTTGACATTTTCAGGTACTGCGTTTGGACAAATGGAAACTCCTTCTAAACTATCACATGACTGACTCCTGGGTTATTCATGGAAGTCTTCCAGCCTTCCCAAAACACAGACAAGGCCAGAATAAGCAGAGGGAAGCCGTGTTTAGCATTATTTCCACTGTGGGTAACATAAAGGTTTAGAAAGTATCCAGAGAAAAGGAAAGTGGAATCCTTTTCCAGTGCTTAACTATGTGCTATATGTTTTTAAAAGTCCTCTGTGTTTCTTTCTTTTCTTTTTATTTATTTATTTTTTTACACATAGACCATTTAATTAGGGGTTACAAGTAAAAAACTTACCACATTCAACAATATGCTGAGCCTTTCTAGAAAAACACGTTATACCAATAAATTAAAAAAGTTGAGTTTGTCTTCAGTGTTTTATAACTAGGAGTAAATTCTAATGCAAAATTCCTTTATTCATGACAGTACTGATTTTAATTTCAATTCAGTTTATCTATATAGCACCAATTCACAACACATTTCATCTCAAGGCACTTTACAGTTCACCAGATCATACAATCAAATTGATTCAAAGTTTTCTATCTCAGGAAAACCAGTTGATTTCATCGACTCATTGACTCGAATGCAATCCCTCACACTAAGCATGCTTGTAGTGACAGTGGAGAGGAAAAACTGCCTTTTAACAGGAAGAAACCTCCAACAGAACCAGGCTCAGTGTGAGCGGCCATCTGCTGAGGCCGACTGGGGTTCAAGGAGACAGAAGCAGAGATACAAAAATAACTGTTAAAGGCGGCCCCGTCCAGGAAACACACAGCCAGGCCGACGAGCTCCGAGCCAGCTCCCATGTCAGAGGATGAAGAAAGCACATCCAGCCAGTCTCAGTCAGAGAAACAGGACTACACTGAAAAAAGGCCACGCTCCAACATCTATAAACAAGGTGTTGATGGCAGCAGCACAGCTGATATTTCTCTCCAGGATGGAGTCACAGCCAAACAGAAACAGACCAGACGAAGCTACTATGAGAAAAAGCAGAGAGAGCAGAACGTTAGAGATTGAACTAACAGATTCTGCAGAGTTGGAGAATAGAAATAGAATGAAGAAGAATGATTAAATAGGGGTCCCTATGTCCTCCAGAGGTCTAAGCCTATAGCAGCATAACTATAGAGATAGCTCAGGATTTCATCTTTCTGTGTATTAACTGGATCTGTATCTCTTGTAAAGCACCTGGAGCTTCTGAGAATTGTATCACTCTATTAATAAGAACTGAAATGATAACAAGCAGGACTGAAGGATGGTGTGACGGACTGCTTTGGTAAGACCTGGGATATTCAGTCATATTAAATTTGTCACGACTTAATTAAAGGACAGAATTTACTCAATATTTTAAGATTTCTGCTTTTTTCCCTCTTGTTTTCAATCATGTTTTGATTTTAATCCTATTTAACAAGAATTGAACAAGACTCTTCCCAACAATGCACCACCTCATGTTCATAATCTTCTCTCCATAACCAAATTAGTTGTATTTTCTGTTGTGTTGAGCTCTAAATGAAGTTAAAACACTTGTATAATGTTTTATTATGATCATTATATGATATTTTTGCCAACCTATTTAAGCTACCATTTTTTCTGCCACTCTGAGAACATGAAACAATTTTATGTTAAACCTAAATATTTATCTATAAACTTGGCAGCTTATTGTTCAATACAATTCAATTCAATTGATTATATTTATATAGTGCCAATTCATAACACATCAAGGCACTTTACAGAGACCAGATCATGCAGTTGTTGAGTTAAAGCAACAGTGTAGAATGTTAATGATTGCGATGTATTGTAACACATTTAACACAGCCAACATAAGGAGTATATTTTTTTAGGCTGTGCTAGGAAGATGGAGAATTCATAGAGAACCCACGCCTAAATGGAAAGACGTGGATTTTAACCCAAGACCTTCTTCTTGCAAGGCAGCATTATTACACACTAGTGCAGTTGTGCAGTCCACCCTTTTACGTCCATTTAAACTAGATGCTTTTGTAAGTTAAAAGTCATTATGAACAGAATTGATCTAGAGGTCCAGAAAGATAAAAGCCTGTACCAAAATTTGTTCCAAACATTTGCATTTCCAGCTCCACAGTCTTTAGATCCATCTATATCCATACAGCAAACCCAAATAAGAGGTGCGCCAGCAGTCGCCATGATAGTGCTGGGAATAATTAAGGAGGTAGGAAAAGGAAGTAGGATGCTTCCTATAATTCCTATCTGGCACTAAAGAGCTATAAGGTTTCCTGCATTTCTTTGCATGACAGGACATATAGACACCCAATGCAGGCTTTAAACCCTCATGGAGGGTTATTATTTATTTATTTTTTCACATGTAATCTGTGTGACGCATGCTTACCTACTCACAGTCATATGTTTTGGGTTTTTTAATGAAGCTATAAAAAGCTTCAGTCGTTTGCAACATGTGTGTGGCCTGCGTTTCCTGCAGTTCTTTTTTAGAAGGCTGCAGTCCCAATTAAACAACCATCAGGCATACGGTATGTGATTCTGTAGTAGGAGCCATAAGTGAAAAGATACTTTGATGATCGTAAGTCTGTGTTTATTGCCGTTATGGTTTTGTTTTTATTTGTTTTGTTTGTTTGTTTTTTTGTTGGAGCGCTGGTGGGAGAGAGTGGGTGAATGGGCTGCTGTATTTTTTGTTGACCACTATACAATCACTGTGATTTGTCTAGTTATATTTTGGATACGTTATCCTACAATGTTTATTTATTGCTTCGTTAATAAAGTTCACACATCAGCACCATTTTGATCTCAGCGGATACAGCCCAACGTCAGCCTCTCAGCAGCTTTTTTGTTTCCTAGTTGTGTTATAACGTCCAGCAGCCCAAAGGTTTTGCAGATTCGATACAGCAGTTCCTTTCCAACCCACAACAGTGGCCAGACTGTTGACCCTGTAAAAGTTAAAGGGACAGGAGCAAGGAGCTACAATTTGCTGTATTTGGATTGAGGGAGCAACCATGGCATCAGGATTAAGACTAAAGTGAACCATTAGTGCACATTATTATTATTCTGTGCATGTTAATATGGGGTCACCTATTTTTATCAGTAAAAAAAATTTATAGCAAAAATTTGTTGAAAAGACATCATGATTTACGTCCAAACGATGTCTACATTTTGTTGAAAAATGAAAGGTTAAAAGCTGTAATTTGAAAACTGGGTTTGCAACGTCTTTTTCATGTCCATTACTGGACTGAAGTGGGACAAAATCAAACCAACCAAACACTGACAAATTTTCAGCAACTATTTCTGGACTTAATCAAGACTGTGATGGACCGACCAGATTTAGTCTAAAAACCGATGTCTCAATGACGTCTGGTGTTTGGGGGATTAAACGCCAAACAAAGGTACTTTACCCTACATATGGGGATTAAATATCCCGCACACACAATTTAATGACCATGAATAGAAACTGACACCCCCACCTATGTGAAAAAAATCAGCACACAGCCTGAATGGTCGCTGCTTCGTCAATGACGGTTTCACAGTAAAAATGATTTTTTTTTGTGCTACTTTTATTTCAGAGATACTAAATATTACTTTTTCAGGTCGTCCAGAGTCAATCATTCCTTCATTAAGCTCTGAATTGATCCAAAGTGGTTTAGTTTTTGGCACTTCTTTGGCGCAGGTCTGCAAATTTAGCTGTGCTGCTTTTGTTTTTAAAATCTAATCATCCTTAATTTCGGCTGATGATGTTTTAAGCAGCGTTCTCAAACTCCAGTCTTCAAAAACTGGTTTCTTGCAACTTTAGATGTATTCTTCAAACATCTGACTTCAATATGAGCTCATCAGCAGAGCTCCTTTAAACTGCATGCTATAGTGAGGTAGATTAGCCATTTTATTCAGTTGTGCAGAGTAACGGACACATCCAGAAGTTTCTTTGAGGATCTGATCAAAATCTCCTGGTTAAATGGACAGGATGAAGGGAAACTAAATACCTTGGCAAAAAACCTCATTAGCCGTGGCATGGCTAAAGTTCCAGGGTCCATTCCCGGCCCGGGGTCTTTCTGCATGGAGTTTGCATGTTCTCCTTGTGCATGCTTGGGTTCTCTATGGGTACACCGGCTTCCTCCCAGTCCAAAAACATTTTAGATTAACTTACTTCACTAAATTCTCCTTAGGCGTGAGTGTTAATGGTTATTTGTTTCTGTATTGCCCTGTGATGAACTGGCGACCTGTCCAGGGTGTAACCTAACCGCCCCTCTCCTTTAGACAGCTGGAGATTGGCACCAGCACCCCTTGCAAGCCCAGAAGGTATCATGCAGGACAGAAAATTTGGTTTGAAAAGTTTGTTGGTTCACAAAAGCTTGACAGAAAAGTTTGTTGGTTCAATTACCACCCATGTACTGTATTGCTTTGAATGGTTTCTATGTCTAGAAATGCTTTGTTTAATATCAGAACCTAAAAATCTAACACTTACAGACCTAAAACATTCTGCCATGTCTTTGCAGCTCTGTATAAAAAAGCTACCTAACAAATGCTAATAAAGATTAGATTCCTCATGAGTAAAAAACACTTCTACCAGCCTGCATAAATGTTTCGGGATTCTAGATGCTGCTTGACAAAATCCCTAATTAATGTGCTTCTTTCTGTCTTGACCTGAGAGACAACAACAACCTTGGGTTACCAGGTAACAAAAATCCAGGGATTAAATAGAACGTCCATGACCGGGACGGGTGAAGGATATTATGAGTTTCCATGACTTTTTCTAATCATTCTAAGCTCTATATGGATTAGAGGGAAGGGTCAAAGTAAGCGGGTGAATCATTGAGATCAGCGATAACGTTGGCAGGTATCAACTAATCCAGGAAGTAACCAGGTATAAAATTAGCTAAACTGAAGCATGAGTCCCCAATATAAAGGGGTCTTGTAAAGAGGCACGATGAAGAGAAATTTCGTCTCGACATGGTAACAGTCTGTATCTGACTTTCAGTCCCCTGCAGCTTAACACATTTGAATCATCATGTCCTTTTGTATCCATGTTACAGGTATCTGCTACGACTATGGGCTGCGTGAAGTCAACCAGAGTCTCTCTTCTCCTGTTGTGCTTTCTACTGAATGTAGCGGATTATTCAAGCTGTAAGGATTTACCCCACAGTTAAAACTATTACAGTCTTGCAAAGTTTCAGCTTTTCAGCTACAACAGATATTCTTTTGAGAATCGGACCATAAAGAAAGAGGCACAGAGCTAAAACTAAGAAAAGAAGCAGCATTTTACTTTAACTTTCATTTGATATCAGCCCTATTCCATTCTGCTCTCTCCCTCTGCTCTTGCAGTGGCCTGTGAGGGATGCAGCCTGAGACTGAACAAGTTTTTTGCTCACTATGGGTCAATCTACCAGTGCATGGGTTGCTGCTTCTCTCGAGCGTACCCCACCCCTCAATCAGCCCTGGAGACCATGTCAGTCAAGAAGAACATCACTTCAGAGGCATGGTGCTGTGTTGCAAAGCACAGCTACGAGGTAAAGGCACCAGGGAGCCAAATAAACAATAAACATACCAGAAAAAGTAATAAATAAATATACAAGTTGTTAGATGTTGTGCTACCCATCAATGACTCAATATTTACAACAGCAATAATATGCTCTAGTTAATTATTAGATGTCAGAAATGTCATGTTAAAAAGACATCTGGTTTGCTTTTGTATGGAAATGTGAGGAGCAGATTTTTTTTAGCTTTCATTCCAAGGGCATTATAAGTCTATGCATTTTTTCTTAACCATATGATATGGAAAATAACCATTTTTCCCTCTTATTTTTCTTTTCTTTTTATTCCTAATGCACCTTTTCCTCCTTGTTTGCACCTTCTTTAAGTACTATGCCAATATGTGACCAGTGAATTTCTCCGCTGTGAGATAAATAAAGCTAATCTAATCTAGTCTAATTTATTAGATGTACATATAACAATATATTCTATTTGATTTAATCTAATGTGCTGCTAAGTCTGACTTATATACCTATATTTCATGTAAAAAGGTTAGAATATTGGAACTGCGATAGATATATTTTGACCTGTTAAAATTAGCTGTAGCTGATTTTTTAAATAATTGTTGTAATAATTGTTTTTTTTTTTTAAAGATAAGAAAAAAAGTCAAATACAGGATTTGTCCATCTTTTTCCTTTAACTTTGTTTCTTGCAGATAGTTTTAGGAGGTGAAATAACAGTGAGAAACCACACAGCGTGTCACTGCAGCACCTGCTATTACCATAAGGTGATTTGAAACGTGGACGACTTGCAGCCATCTACTCAGCCCTGCTCCTTGGAAATGCACAAACCTTTCTCTATTGTGGACTTCAAGTGTTTTTTGTTCGTCTTTCTTTATTTTGTGATGTGAAACTAGCCTTCATGTTAGCATTGAAAACTGTGTATCTCTAACTAAGAACTTTAACGTGTAATTAAAAAAGTGCACCAAGAGGTCCGAAGATAATGTGTTTTATTCCTGGCTAAATATTTAATGTTGTTGTCTTTTGAAACAAGGTCATTGAAGTGATTTATGTGATTACCACCTTTGTTATTTAATGCATTTCTTCTCTGAGAATGAAATAAATACTTTAACAATCCCCAAATGTAATGTAAAAGAGAACTTTTGAAGCGTATTTACCCTACAAAAAAAAAGGGTGTTCACACTCTGGAAAAACGATCTAGAAATAAATAAAAATGTCTTAAATTAAGTGTATTTACCATTAATTTCAGTATGTAATTGTGATAGTTTGCCAATGGAATGAGTATTTTTACTCTTAGAATAAGATATTTAGTAATAATGCACTTGAAATTAGACAAGGCAATTGCATTTTCTTATTTTAAGTGTAAATGATCTTGTTCCATTGGCAAAATGTCTCCTTTACACTGCAAAAACAATCTAGAAATAGGTCAATATTTCTTAAATTAAGTGTATTTACCCTTAATTTGAGCAGGTAAATCAGATGATCTGCTAATGGAATGAGTATTTTGACTCTTAAAATAAGATAATTAGATAATATGCACTTGAAATAAGACAAATCAATTGTGTTTTCTTATTTTAAGTGTAAATTGTTTTGCTTCATTGGCAAAATGTCTCTTTTACCTCCTCAATCCAAGAAGGAATGCAATTATTTTAAGAAAAAATGACTTATTTAGATTTCGATTTTTTCCAGTGCAGTTCCTGACATCACTATAAATACCCATGTTACAACCAGATACTTAAACATATTTAATAAATTCTTCTGGCTTTCTCTTAACAGTGGCTTTCATTTAGCTACTAATTCAGTGTATTAAAAGTAAATGCTCTTAGAGTCTTAATGAACTCGTTTTTATGGTAAAGAAACATTGCCTAGGTGTATTCAGCTCTTTAACTAAAGATAACCCAGCCCTTTTCCCATTTACAATTTAGACTTTATATACCTTTACATTGACATCTGTTATTAGAAAGAGTCTATTAAACATGTTTTCAGTGATTGTTTTGCTTGTGGATTAGGGCTTGATTAAACCTTCTCTAAGCAGCTCACACTGGATCCAGGTTGGACTTAGTCTAAGACAACTTTTACTGTCATTTTCTATACACAGTGCAAGAATGTATACAAAACAACATTTCATTTAGCAAAGCTTTCAAGACAGTAAATTAATATAAAGTGCAGCAGTGATCAAATGTAAACAGTGGGAGGAAAAGAAAAAAAAAGTTGTAAAATATCTCCAGGGATGCACTGTTTTCAGTCTAAGGGACCGAAAAAAATGAGAGGATTTTAGTTTTAGTCCAGACAATGGTTTATAGTATCCATCAGACGGGTGGCGTTTCTGATGTTGTACATACAGTGCACTGATACAGATAGTTTTTTTTTTCAAAGACTGTTTAATTAATACAGTGGTTCCCTGGCTTGGCCATCCAGAGTGATTTGCCTCATGGACACGGCATATCAATCTGGAATGGAGCAAGACAAAAATAAGAGTAAAAAGTAAAGCCCGATTACAAAGGTGGGACTAAAAGAGAGAAACAGTGTAGAACTAATCAGATAACTTTGGATGTGATGCAAAAAAATATTTAAAAAAAATGAAAAACTCTGACAGCAGCCAGATGGTAAAATTTGCAGAACTACAGGCCAATGTCAAACCTCAAAAAAAGCTGCATTTCATATATACTAAAGTATATCTATGTCTAGTGTGTATGTATGGGGCACATTTGGGTCTGTTGTCTAGGGCGGCGGAGAGGGGATCTTCTACTTCATATGGGACCCACCCAGATAATGTCAGGTTTCTGTTATGTTTTTCTTTTCAGTATTCAGTCTTGCTTTACTCCTTGTTTTCTAGTGTTAGTGGTTTTATTTTTATTTTGCTGTGTTCTTTGGTTTTTTCCAGTTACTGTCCTAGTCTGGGTTCTGTTCTGTTTTCTTATGAGTGTTTAGTTTTCTTTTCTCCATGTTTTATAGTCCTAGTAATATAACATTGTGGTATTTCCAGTCTTCCAGGTTTCTCTTTTGTTGCTCTCTGCTGCCCTCTTGTGTTCTCCTCCTTCCCTAGCTCTTTCCCTCTTGCTCTGTGCACACCTGCTCCCAGTTTCCTCATTAGTATGGAGAGATACTGTATTTGTGCCATCGGTTTGAGCGCACAGGAACCAATCCGAGCGCGCAGTGAGACAACACGCGCGGTCTGGCGCGCGCTCAACTCTGAAAAACCCTCTCAACACACTGTTCTCGCGCTCAGTTTCATCTCTGCGCGTGCTCGAATCCGTCTCTGCTCGCGCTCGCTCGACCTGCTCTCTCTCCGCGCTCAACACCAGCTGTGCGCTCGGCTGTTTCTCCGCTCGCTCGACTCTCTGCGCTCGCAACTTCAGCAATGTATGTAAATGAACCATACCATCAGCCAATCACACCCAGCTTCTTTTCATCCAATGAAAGCATTCCTTCCTTCTTCTTCTTCTTTTCTATCATGGCGGATCGCAAGCAACTTTAAGGTGCATACCGCCACCTACTGTTCATGAGTGTGTAGCAACATTGTTTTACATCTATTAAATTCTATTTTTTAATTTTGCATTCTGAAGATAACTAAATAATGCTTTCCTTAATCTATAAACATCCTTTATATTTCCTTTATTTCCCAATAATCCTTTAAGACTCCATTCTTGGCCTGTCATTTCAACTACTCTTCTCAATTTTTCCCTTTCAGGTTCATATGTTTTACAGTTCATTAATATGTAAGCATTCGTTCCAAATACTACATCCGGTTAGATGAAAAAAAATACATAAATAAATAAAAACACAATCAGGAAAATCAAACAACTCTTACAGTTATTTTGTCAACATTCCTAAGATAGTACTATAAAATATCTTGAATTATCTCAAATAAACTTCAGTAAAACAGTTATTAGATCATTGCCTCATCCATCTCTTTTACCTGCTATTGACATGGATTTAAATTTGATGTTTTAAAAGAAAAATAAGGAGGATATTTCAGGTTCCAGTATGGTTCAACAGTATATAGATAAAAAATATTATGGATATGTTAAATTTTTTATGGATGCTTCAAAATATTCCAATATTAGGAATGGTGTTTTGTTTTAGTTTCATAATTTATTTTTAAATCGGGTAAAAGAATCAGTGATGGAATTCAGCCTACAAAGGAGAAATGTTTTGGATCATATTGGCCTTACAATGGATTGAAGAAATCGTTCCATTAAGAAGTTTAGTTTGCTCTGATTTTAGATCAGCGACCGTTATATTAATTTAAACGCAATTATTCAGACAGCAGACCTGATCTGAAATTTAACAATTATTATTTAGAAGACCTTTTACAGATGGACTCTAAATAAGAGGGTTATTCTTTATTATATATATTAAAAAGAATAATTTGATAAACAGGATTTTTCAGTTGGTGGCGGTAATTGTTGTTTGCCAACCTCCATAAAAAACAACAAAAAGAAGAAACACCCGCCACAAAAGCTAAGAGTAAGGCCAATATGATCCAAAACATTATCTATATACTGTTGAACCATACTTGAACCTGAAATATCCTCCTTATTTTTCTTTTAAAACAGCAAATTTAAATCCATGTCAATAGCAGGTAAAAGAGATGGATGAGGCAATGATCTAATAACTGTTTTACTGAAGTTTATTTGAGATAATTCAAGATATTTTATAGTACTATCTTAGGAATGTTGACAAAATAACTGTAAGAGTAGTTTGATTTTCCTGATTGTGTTTTTATTTATTTATTTATTTTTTTTTTCATCTAACCGGATGTAGTATTTGGAACGAATGCTTACATATTAATGAACTGTAAAACATATGAACCTGAAAGGGAAAAATTGAGAAGAGTAGTTGAAATGACAGGCCAAGAATGGAGTCTTAAAGGATTATTGGGAAATAAAGGAAATATAAAGGATGTTTATAGATTAAGGAAAGCATTATTTAGTTATCTTCAGAATGCAAAATTAAAAAATAGTATTTAATAGATGTAAAACAATGTTGCTACACACTCATGAACAGTAGGTGGCGGTATGCACCTTGAAGTTGCTTGCGAACCGCCATGATAGAAAAGAAGAAGAAGGAAGGAATGCTTTCATTGGATGAAAAGAAGCTGAGTGTGATTGGCTGATGGTATGGTTCATTTACATACATTGCTGAAGTTGCGAGCGCAGAGAGTCGAGCGAGCGGAGAAACAGCCGAGCGCACAGCTGGTGTTGAGCGCGGAGAGAGAGCAGGAGAGCAAGCGCGAGCAGAGACGGATTCGAGCACGCGCAGAGATGAAACTGAGCGCGAGAACAGTGTGTTGAGAGGGTTTTTCAGAGTTGAGCGCGCGCCAGACCGGTTTTGCGCGCGCGCGTGTTGTCTCACTGCGCGCTCGGATTGGTTCCTGCGCGCTCAAACCGATGGCACAAATATCTCTCCATACATTAGCCCCCTCTTTGTCTCAGTCTCCTTTAAAAGCCCTCTCTCTTCAGTTCCCCTTTGCTGGGTCCTCGTCAAACACTGCCAAACTTTGTCAAACTTCCCCCAACTCTGTCTTTCTGAGTTTTCCTCATTATGACAGTGATTCCCCTGATGTCTCCACGGTTTCTGGTTCGTTTTGATTAATTTTTTTGTTTGATTCTTTTGGATTTTTGGACTCCTGATTTCATGCTTGTTTGGACTTCATTTTCATTATTGGATTTTTGGATAACCTGCCTTTGTTTTCAGTTTCCTTTTTTAATTAAATCTAATGAAATTCACCTCTGCCTTCCTGCCTCTGCTTTTGGGTCAACACTCTATAACCAAATCCTGACGGGCCTATTGTTGTGTCGTTACGCCATTGGGAGGGAGCCAGCCGGGGATGGAACGACCAAACCCGACCCAGTGATGGTAAATGCGGGGCCGCATTTACCATCACATCTACCCCAATCTGGTCACCATAATGACTTATGGAATAAGTCATTATTTGCTCATTTGTTTAAATGTGAATAAATGTGTTTTTTTGTGTCTTTTTTTTTGCAGAACACTTCTAACCAAAAACAGGCCCCCAAGTGGACCGTGTTCAGGACCTCATTAAATTACTTATTCCATAGATGACTTATGGAATAAGTGATCTAATTTCAACATGTGAAAACACAGAAATTCAGCAGTGCTAAAAGCTGTTTCATGATGCACATCCTAAATGTCGCATTTTGAAATTAGATGGCTTATTCCTTTCCAAAGTTTTTTTTTTTTTAATAAATTAGTCAATGCAAGCTTCTGTTACTGTTCTTGCTTTGTTTGAATATGAATGCATTTTTTTTTTTTTTCGCAGAACACTTCTACCCAGAAATGGGCCCCCAAGTGGACCGTGCCCAGGGCCTCATTAAACCCTGGGTCCGGCTCTGCTGCAGACATCAGGGGTCTTTCTTTTCTGGAGGAGCCCAATGTGAGCCTCCCTTCCCCCTTCTGCGTGCTCGTGCGGGGGCAACGTAACATCTGCGCGTAAGCGGTCGTGGTTGTTGTGAAGATGGCGGAGGGGGAGACAGAAAAGGAATATGATACACGGAAAAGCACCGAGGAGCTGCGAGGGCGCTTCCAGGCTCTGACCACGGCTTTAAAAGAAAGTCCGCAGCCTCCGCTGGAAGCCTCGCTGCGCTTCTGCCAGGAGTTCTGCCAGGTTAGCCCGATGTGCCGCTGCTCATCCCGGCCAGCCTGCAGCCCCTCTGGCTTCCTGGCCGAGGATGCGCGTCTACGTTTGCTAAACAATGTAGCAGGGGAGCTAGTAGCCTAGCTAGTCGCCTTGCATTTCTAGATATAGAGAGAAAAGAAAGAAAATGTCTTCTTTCTCTAATTGTTCACACAGATGCGGATATGTGCAGATGTGTGTGAGACTGTGAAAGAGGGCGAGCCGCTGCAGAGTCTGCCAACTGTGCAAATAGATCCGCTATTTTCCAGGCCAGATAGCCCAGAGCGGATGAATGCTGCTAGCTGGTATGCAGGGTCCCCCTGTCCTGTGCAGTGGTCATGCTGTGCAAAAAAAAGAAAAAGAAAAAAAGACCGGATAGCTGCGTTAGCGGCGTTTACCCAGCGAATGCATTCATGTGCATTAAAAATCCCTCCTTTAGGCGATAGAAAACGCTTCTTTTTCATCCATTAAATGCTGCTTTACTTTGTGAGGTTGTTTCATTGATCGCGGAGCTTTGATTTTTTTTTTTTTCTTCACAGGATGCTAACGCGGGCCTTTTCCTCTAATTAATCCAGCTAATTACATCACTGCAGATGTTAATTACAGCGTTATAGTCATCGCCATCATAACGCGTTTACAGTGAAAGAAAGCGACCCTCCTTCATCTGTCTGCCTCACAGGCGGAGATTTAGAGGGAAAACTGTGCCAGTGGTCACTGACTCCATTACATCCCCCTGATTAATTAGCCCTGGCTACCTGGATAAGAAAGAGATGTCCATGTGACGCCATGCTGCTCAAATTACTACGGAAGAGGATTAGGGACACTGAAAAATAGAAAAAAAGTTAACGGATTTTTACATTTTATTTCAGTGTAATATGAGAAAACAGTCAGAATTTTGACTTTAATTTCAGAATTCTGACTTTTTTCTAAGAATTCCAACTTTTATCTCAGATTTCTGACTTTTTTCCTCAGAATTGTGACTTTTTTCCTCAGAATTGTGACTAAGAATTCTGAGTTTAATTTCAGAATTCTGACTTTTGTCCTCAGAATTCCAACTTTAATCTCATATTTCTGACTTTAATCTCAGAATTCTGACTTTTGTCCTCAGAATTCCGACTTTTGTCCTCAGAATTCCGACTTTTGTTCTCAGAATTCCGACTTTAATCTCAGATTTCTGACTTTTTTCCTTAGAATTCTGACCTTTGTCCTCAGAATTCCAACTTTTGTCCTCAGAATTCCGACTTTAATCTCAGATTTCTGACTTTAATCTCAGAATTCTGACTTTTTTCCTTAGAATTTTGACTTTATTCTCAGAATTCTTACCTTTGTATTGAATTTTGAGATTATAGTCAGAATTCTGTCCTTAATTTCAGAATTGTGACTTTTTCTCTCAGAATTCTGACTTTAACAAACATGTTAGCATCAAGCCGTAGCCATGTCTTTTTTAATTTATTTTATTTTAAATACTCTTATAAACCCAGAGGGAAATAACTTCTCTGCATATAAGCCATCCCATTGGGTTGCCATTGTGCGGCACCTTGGGAGCAGTGTGGGGTTAAGAGTCTTGCTCAGGGTGCCCAGAGTGGCAGTGTGTGGGAGTGGGGGATCGAACTCACAACCTCAGGGTTCAAAGCCCTAGGCTCTGTTTTTAATCACCTTCTGCTCTTCCATTGATGAAATAGCATAACCTGGGACTCTTCGAACACGTAAAAAGTTTTATAATTATGAAAACAACACAATCTGTCCACTCTTTACTTTAGGATTACAGTGATGGTCACATGCATTATGATGCATGTACAACACTTTTGATAGCTGCAAAAAAAGAAAAATAGAGATGCACCAATTTTCTTACCTTTATTTTTCTTTGCTTATCGGTGACTATCACATTTAGAGAGAAGATAGCAAAGAAATCCAACAGAAAATGAAAGAAATAAAGTTTGTGATCGTAGAGACCATAAACTTTATCTGTTTTTGTGTTCAATTCTAAAACGCATGTAAAAACTCGCAGAGCGGATTGGACATTTATTTTTCCATCAGCGTATCAGCTGCAAATTGACAAGCGAAGGGATATGCCGCCTGAAATGAGCATTAATTACAAAAAAGTAAAAGAACTGTGTAGCAAAAATGCGTAATAAGGATCCCTATTGATAGACATAAATATTTCATGCAGATCTTAAAAAAACAAAACAAAAATCAAATTGTATTATTAAATGTATTGGTGCACAAACTCTGCTTTTTTATGTTTGTGTTTGTTACCGCATGTTTTTAGACTGCAAATTACATTAGTTATGAATCATGATGCACTAAATTTATAGGGAAAATAATACATCTTTTCATCATTTGAACCACCGACCATCAATTCAGTATAAACCATTAACAACGTAGAGATTATAGCATTAAATAAATGTATATATAAGTATACTTTTTGTTACCTTGTATGTAAACTGAACATTATGTTATGGGGATTTTAAATGGATTTTAGTTTTGATGCATTTAATTAAATAAAAAATAAAAAAATCAGCCAATCACCAAGTAATTTGAAAATGAGTGATTTGTGTTGGATTGATGGGTGCATGTCTGTCCCAAATAGAAAATATTCACCTATATGTTTAAATAATAGGCACTTTTTAAATTTTATTTTACTTTGTAAAAATGGTTGACTTTTGTCACATATTATATTATATGTTTAATTTAATGCCTCACTAGTAAAAACTCTTAAAGAGTTTAAGAAAAGTTATTAAAGGAACTAAACATGTAGCTATCTCCCAACTTTAAATATGATTGTAATTACATTCTACAAACTAAAAGTGACTTTTGGATGAGCTGAACCTTTATTAGATCTATTTAATACGCATCAGAGTACCTTTTGACTGTAAATGGGTTTATATTTAGAGGGTTTCTTTACCCGAACCCTCTGATAAACTGAAACCTGTCTGTGATTGGTTGATTATTATTTTGAATAACTCGTTTACACATCATTACATCAGATGGAGTGTTCCAATAACCTAAAAACAATTAGTAGTAGATGCTGATCACAATCCACCTAACTGGGAAAGCGCAAAGTTAGGATTTCCCACAATCATAAACGCACCAATCGCCTGCATTTTAGTTTAGTAAGAAAAATCTGATGGGACAATAATGTAATTTCCTTATTTTGTGTTCAGGAGGAACTATCAACACCTTTTTGGGTTTTATTTGGCTTAGAAGAGCTAAATTAATTAATTTGTTAAAGAAATTCTGATGTTTCAAGATTGTTTTTTATCTTTTATTATTGTCTGCTTTAAAAACGCTTTGATCCGAGGTCCGCCTTGTCTTTTACGCAGGTTCTGGTGGAACATGCTGGTCGTTGGAAAACCGATGAAGACCCGCTGCCTTTGCTGGAGGTTTACACCGTGGCCATCCTCAGCTTTGCTAAGGCTGCTTCCTGTCTCTCCTTCGATTGTGAAAATGTGTCGCTTCTACTTGAAAAGTTGGCATTGTGAGTAAAACCTGGCCTCCTAACTTTAAAGAAGTTCCATTGTTTCTAGCTTTGCCTTTAACTTTTTTTATGTAGTCAATGATATGAAAATTATTAATAGAGGAATTAAATGAAATCTAAATCAGTCCTTATGAGACCTAAAGAAATGGATCCATTGTTTGATCATTATTTAGATTTAGATTTAGATGACCTTTGTTAATCAAATTATGTAGAACCCAGATAATTAAACGTAGGGGTGGAAAGGTTTGCACCGTGAATTGAAAGCATGAGGAACGTAAAAAGTCTCAAAGTCTTGATCCTTCATCCTTATTGGATAAATTTATTGTTATGAGCATAATTTTCATCTAAACCAGGGGTGTGTGACCTGTGACCCCAGAGCCACATGTGTCTCTTTGTAAAAAGCTTTAGAAGTTTTTTCAAAATACAATAAATTTGAAATCTCGAAACACAATTTTTTTCTCTCAAAATCAGAACATCTGTGTTTCCTCCATATTAATTTTTTGTGCTTTTCTTTATTCTAAAACCTAAAAAAAAGACAAATAAAATGTTGGCTCTTTAAAATATAATGTACAGATGTTTAGCAAAAATAAAACGTTGTCTTTTATCAAAAGGTCATATGATATTTGTGTCTTTGATCAACTTATTTAGCTGCAATAGGGGTCAAACTGCTCTTTGGATTAAAAAGGTTTCAAACCTCTGATCTAAACCAGGGATTAACTTTGATAAGGTTTTTAATACATCAGCATTTGTATTTTTACTGCACCTCTTTATCAACTTTTTTTCTTAAGGTATAGACACATTCAGAGAATATGAGTAAATAAAAAAAAAAGTTAGAAAACAATCCACTGGACTTTTACTGGAAAAACAATCTAGAAATAATAAAAAAATGTCTTAAATTACCGTAAATTCCGGACTACAGAGCGCACCTGATTACAAGCCGCACGCTCTAATTTTAGAAAGAAAATCAATTTTGTACTTTTATAAGCCGCACCGGATTTTAAGCCGCAGGTTTCCCACGTTGTATGAGATATTTACAAATAAAGATATTACACATGAGGAATTTTTTTAACGTTTGATTTAATCCGTATGATAAAACAAGCAAATACGGTACATATTATGAATGCTTTTTTTTCCCAAACTACCTGTAACACATTTAAATATACGTATGTGTCGGTAACACGCAAATAACGCTGCATAGCTGCATATACTGGTACTTTTAATTGACCAACGCACAGAACATTGCAGCCGACCAGGAAAAGTCATTAATCACTTTCTTCTTCCTCCTGCACACTAAAACCCTCAAAGTCCTCTTCCTCGGTGTCTGAATGGAACAGCTTCAGGATGCTGTCACTGACTTCAGTCTCATCCTTGTCGCTCTCACTTGAGCACCCGCGCTCCTCTTCATCCCGCAGCAGCCCAGCCTTCCGAAACCCGCCGGTGATGCTGGATGTTTTCACACGGCGCCATGAAAAAAAACATGTATTAGCCGCGCTGTATTATAGGCCGCAAAAATTAGGGGCTTATAGTCCGGAATTTACAGTAAGTGTATTTACCGTTGATTTGCATAGATAAATGAGATAGTTTGCCAATGGAATGAGTGTTTTTACTCCTAAAATAATAGACTCATTTTGTCATTTTATTTCAAGTACATATTAGATAATATGTACTTGAAATAAGACAATGCAATTGTGTTTTCTTATTTCAGGTGTAAATTGTCTTGTTCCATTGGCAAAATGTCTCTTTTACCTCCTCAATCCAAGAACAAATAGAAAAAATATAAGAAAAAATTACTTATCTAGTTTTTTATTTTTCCCAGTGTCGTTTCTGAGTTTGAAAACATTTCTCTTCCCATCCAGGATGCTTTTTCAATTCAGAATGTCAGAAATAGCGCCGAGTTCGAGGCTTAAACACTATTTCTGACACTTTGAATTGAAAAATCTTCCTAGATGGGAAGCGAAACGTCTTCAAACTCGGAAACAAAGTCCAGTGGATTGTTTTTTAACTTCACTGACTATGACCTGGATGACTGATAATCTTCACCAGCCTTATGAGTAAATCCACTTTTTCTTGTGCAGTGTAATTATAGTTGTTGTCCCAAAGAAGCCTATTTTAAATGGGTTTATTTCTCAGAAGTGACTGTGGGGCTATGATTGCTGTGTCATGCAGTTACCTTAGAATGTCTGAAAAGAAGCAATAAAGAGTAATTTTTTATCATTATGGCAATCGTAGCACAAAATATGGGGATAAGTTTGAAGTCGGAACTGAGATAAAGTCACTTTCTGGATGTTTTTAATAAAATCTGACAATACCGTATTTTCACGACCATAAGGCGCACCGTACTAAAAGGCGCACTCTCAGTTATGTGTCCCATTTCTGTATTTAACACACACATAAGGCGCACCGGACTATAGGGCGCGTTTTTTATATACAGGTACATGTCCTCTACTACCTTTAAATACCTCTACTGCGTATTTAAAAATACAGCGGGGGCAAAACTGAGTATGACTGTGCTTTATTCATGTATTTATTACAAAGTATTAATCAAACCTGGCAGCTGGCCGTGAGACAGACACATCGCAGATGACACAGCGCTGTGATTACTCCTAAATCAACTTAAAATCCTGAAACCTGCCGACGGAATATGTTCGCTTTTATTACCGGTATCCTGGTGCCTGCAGTTTAAATTATTTAGATGAAAAACACCTGCCAGCCGCTGCGGTGAACCTGGAGGCTACCCGGCCCAGAGGCTGCTGATGAAAGGATTTCTACTGTCGGTGCACCGCTGGTATGTGGGGGTCTGAGCGCCTCCGACAGAAATAGATAATCTGGATGAACTGACTGCAATGAAGTTTTCAGGTGGCCTTTCTAACTTAAAAACATATTAAAACTACTTTATTCCCACTGATCACAGCAAATATAGCAGCAAGATTTAGATTATTTAGATGAAAAAACACCTGCCAGCCACCGCGGTGAAGAGGAGGAGACCCGCCCAGAGGCTGCTGTTGAATTAAGTTTTCAGGTAGAAAAATAGAGCGGGAGCAAAACTGAGTATGATTGTGCTTTATTCATGTATTTATTACAAAGTATTAATCAAACCCATCAAAGTCATCATCCTCTGTTTCTGAATTAAACAGCTGCGCTAAATCAGACATGCCAATTTCTCCTTCTTCGCTGTCAGAGTCACTTTCCGTGCACCGCGGCTCCTCAGAAATAATGCCGGCTTTTGCAAAAGCTTGAACAACAGAGCCAGCAGACACGTTAGTCCAAGCATCTACAATCCATCCGCAAACTGTGGTCTCAGTCTGTCATCCATCGCTCCCACGCCGCTCGCAGCCTTACTTTGAACGGCCGCTTCACACCGATGTCGAGCGGTGGAAGTTCCTTTGTCAGACCCCCGGGATAACGGCGAGCACAGCATCCATTTGATTCATCTTTTTTTCACATCGGCTGTGAGATGGGCACGCAGCGATGGTGATGCGTGGAAAAAAACACCTAGTCTCCTCACATACACCTCCCTCAGCCACGCTTTCATCATCTCCTCAATGAGGTGGTCTCAAAAGTCGCAGTTACAACACACATAGGGCGCACCGCACCATAGGGCGCACCGCACATTTTGAGGGAAAAAAAAGACGTTTAAGTGCGCCTTATAGTCGTGAAAATACGGTAATTGTGCTTCGAATTTTGACACGTTTTCAAGTTTCCAATAATGCTTTTAATGATTACTACATTTCAGGAGAAGCTAAAGGAGAACCTTCTTGTCATCATTTTTTATTCCCCTACAGAGCGGCACGCGGAGGGAGGAGTTATCCTCGCCTGTTTTTCCCATTTGCTTTCGAATGTGCGCACATCCTTGACCTAAATGTTGCTTTAATAAATGACTGTGTTGGATCCACAGGAGCTGTGCGGAACTGCTGCTTTCAGTGCCCCAGCATGTCCCTGGTGCCTTATGGGAGGAGTTCCAGTCCTCCGTGAAGGTCAGTATCCTGCAGCCCATTAGAGCTTTACTGATGTTTAACTTTGCTGTCATAAGAAGCTGGTATATTCTGTCTATCACTACTCAAAGACATGTTTGGAGATGCTGGTTTGTATCAGTGAAAAACCCACATGGGTTTCTTGAGCTCTATAGAACTGAAGCTTTAGTTATGAATTTATTGTTCATAATTTCTCAACGCTGTGCTGCAGTTGGCACAAAGCCTTTTGCAGGAAAGTGGGAGCACACAGCTCCGTCTGCTCTCAGTTCTGGCACAGCAGGACGGCGTATGGGCCAACACCACATTAAGCAGCATCCTGTCCAATCAGATTCCACGGACTGAACAAGGTTAGCCCTCCCGTTGTTCCCCCAACTTAATGATCCGAGACTCGCCTCGCTAATTTCTACCGCCGTCATTTAATGAAATGACTGCTATCTGTGATCTTCTTCCCACCTTTCTTTCTCTTCAGTGCACGAGTATCTTGAGTCTGAAGGTCCCACACTTCTCAACTTGCGGATCAAGCACCTTATCAAAGTGGACAGCGTCGACAAAGCCGCTGCGCTCGCAAAGATTTGCTCAGAGTATCCAGGGTATGAAGGAAAAGGCAGCTTCAAGCAGACCTACCTGGTTTGCATCTGCATGACAAAAAGTCAGGAGCAGCTGATGGAAGAGGTATGACACTGCTGCTCACTGACAGTTATCTGGTGAAAAGCTCTGAAACGTGTCCAAACTTTTAAAGATTCTGTTCTTTAAGATGGAAATCATTAATTTTCTACCTTTAATGCGACAAAGTTTGTTTACACTTAAGAGCAGATTTTCCTGGCAATTGATTGGTTTATTGGCTACTTTCGGAATTACGTATTAACAGGATTCCCGCAGGTCCTTAAAAAGTCTTAAAAGGCATTGAATTCTTCAAAATAAAACTAAGGCCTTAATTGGTATTAAAATGTCTTAAATCAGTCTTTTGTAGGTCTTAATTTTTAAAACATCATAAATAGGATTATGTTTATTATGATTAATTTTTGTAATCTAAATAAAGCATTAAAATTGACCTTTTTTTATAAGAAAAAAATAACGGCTCGCCATTATTGGTTCCGTCCCGATAGCGGAACCAATAAAAGCATTGTTGCGGCCGGGACATTTGGGAGATGCGCCATTTACTTTTTGTCTGGAAAATATGAGCAAGTGTAAATGTAACCAAAATTGTCTCCAGCCAAGAGTTTTCTCCATGGCTAAAACCAGGGAACAAACATGAGGCTCAGTGGATTTTGTGCAAGAAGTCATTCAAGCTCAGAACGATGGGAATTAAAGGAATAGTACACCCAAAACATGATTAGCCTTCATTTTCTACTCACCCCCATGCTGAACAACACTCTGGAGTACTTTTTTGATATCTCAAATGCATCTGGAGATCTGGGAGGCTTCTTGCTGTCTGCTGACATTCAAATAATGGAGGTCTATGGCGCCCGAGGCAGAAAGGTCCATAAAAGTCCACAAAAAACGTGTCAATATTCCTCCATACTGCTCGTCCAATGTATTCCAAGTGTCCTGAGTGGGTAGCATCCAGAATTTACTCGAAACTAAGTCATTTAGAATGTTTTTAGAGCATAAACAGTAGTGTTTGTTCAGCATGGGGGTGAGTAGAAAATGAAGGCTAATCATGTTTTGGGTGTACTATTCCTTTAAGGCAGTGGAGTCACACATGCAAAGCACGAAACACAAAGCGTCAAAATGGAGTTACTGAGAAACAGCCGGTATTTCTCAGTTTAGTTCCACCCTTGTCTCTGCAACGCCTCCACTTATCACCAAATCAAACATACTAAGAAAACCATACAAAGAAAAATAGCTGCTAAAAAGACTTAGCACTGGTTATGTTGTGGCTTTAAAACTGATTAGTTTTGTTCCCTGCCAAAACAAAGTTTGTGAATTCAGTTTAATAATTATTAAAATTAGGGATGCACGATATTGGGATTTTGGGCGATATCCGATATGCCGATATTTTAAAACTCATGTAGCCGATAACCGATACCGATGTTAAAGCTGGACAAAAATAAAATAAAAAAAATTGAAAATAGCAGTTTTTTTTATCCATTTCTGACCCTTTGAAAAATAATATACTCAAATATATTTTCATATGCTGATATCAAATTGTTGTTGTTTTTTAACGCGGTATCGATCTATTTTACTTTCAAAATCTCGTGAAATTTCATCATTCTGTTACAAACTCTTGTGATATTTTGCAAATTCTTGTGAGATTTTGTTAGTAAAATAGATCGATACCGCGTCAATATATCAACATTTATAACTTTGGCAAAATTTCTATGAAATTTAGCAATATTTCATTAGTAAAAGAGATTGATATGGTGTTTTTAAATGGTAATATATCAGTATATGAAGATATTGTGATATTTGAATGTATCAATATTTTTTCCCTCGTCTTTAGAAGTTTTTAAGTCTGTAAAAAAGAAGTTTTTGAGGAAGAAGTAGTATTTTTTTTTTTTTTTTTTTTAGACTTTAGAAACTCAGAAGCTGATCAAATATCGGGTTAAATATCGGTGGGGTGGCCGATGTCCGATATTAAGTTTTAAGGCCGATACAGGCCGATACCGATAGGGGACCGATTATATCGTGCATCCCTAATTAAAATATATCTGTCATTTGTGTGTTTTTAGCTTTCTTCCTGTATGGAAAGCTTTTCAAAATTTGAAACATCTGTGCAGTGGTTTATGTTAAAATAAACCTTGGGGTTAAGTTGTCGCAAGCAGGTTTTTCTTGTGTTTCTTGTGAATTTGGTCTTAAATTTTTATTTCAAGTGGCATTAAAAAGTCTTAAAAAGTATTGAATTTAACTTGCCTTATGCTGTAGGAACTAGGGTTGTCAAAAGTATCGATACTCAAAAAAGTATCGATACTGAAACGTTGTATCCGGATACAATACTCATTTTTAAAAGTATTGATACAGTGCTTCCACCAGTGGCACCTAAACAGTTATTCATCTAAAGTGCAGAGTAGTAGAGACTTTCAGAACACTGTGTGATTGAATAATTCTACGCACTTTTCAGTTTCACACTTTTTCGTAAAAGGTGCAGCTGCTGAGAATTATTTTTGTTTCTTAACCGGTTTGGCTAGCGTCATTGTTATGTGTGCAAAACATAGCCAAGGAAGGAACACTTAATTTTAGTTTTATATGTTTTTTTTCACAGCATACAACCTTTATTGTATTTATTTATTGTATTTTATTTATTAATGAAAATATTTCTGTAGAATTTTGGAGTCTTTGTTTTTATCCTTTTGGTATCAAAAATGGTATCGAGTATCGAATATTTTCCTTAATATCGGTATCGAGTTGAAAAGTTTAGTATCGTGACAACCCTAGTAGGAACCCTGTTAATAATCAGGTAGCTGAAATCGCTTCATGGGAAATTGTTCTATTAGCCTAAACTTTGTTGCTGGACATTACATTTATAGACCAAGAAGATTTAACCTACTTTTGTACAGTTTTTGTTTAATTACTGTTTTTTTCTGAGTATGTCTTACAGCCTGTATCCTCCGGTTAACCATTTGATTCAATTACCAAGTTAGCAGCCGGTTATTTAAATAAGCTATCAATCCGATTAAAAGTTTCAGCCTTCGCTAAGACCAAGTTAATCGGTTTAGGGAAATCTTTCTGTCCCCCTGAGTTCACACCTGTCCTTAACTACAGGCTGTAATCTGTTTAATTTGATATAAAGTTCAGGCGTTTGAGGTGAACTTTGCTGACCTCTGCAGAGGGATAAATGCTGTTTAGTCACTCACCTGATGACCATCCTCAGTAGGCAATGCAGTTAAAGCGTCTTGCCTGACTGAGTTGGACAGAGCTGGGGTTCTGAGGCAGAAATGCATCACTGTCGTCGTGTAAAAACAGTAACTGGGTCGGGGAGGATGGCAGAAGATTATTTTTTCTCTACCTCCACATGCTTTGCCTGAGAAGTTGTGTTATAAGTTAGTTTCTTCTTCTTCCAAACATCAACGCTTGGCTGAAGTCTTCCCAGAGCATTGTGAGGGATTTAGTTTTAAAAACTTAAACTTTTGAAGAAAAATAAAAAAAGAAAAGCATATAGATTCGTTTTAAGCCACTCAAACCATCTTTGTATTAGTTGAAAGCTGAGGAACACTGAAAAGAGACTCTCTCCATCAGGGGCGGTTCTAGGAAAACATTTCCAGGGGGGCCAAGGTGGGGCCATTGTTTTTTCACAGGGGCACAGAAAGAAGAATGAAAAAAAAAAACTTTTTTGTTTATTTAGAGCACCAATGAAACAAAAATTTCTATTCAAAATATTTCACATATAACACATGAGAACAATAAACCTTCACAAACCTGTACACTAACATTTAGGAGACTAACAGTCAAATTTTCATTTCAGTAATCTCTAATGCTCGTGCGCTGGCAATACCAAATCCTGCAACATTACAATAATAGTATTCTGCGTTTGTGGTTTTGTGCAAAATAGTCCACAAATGCATCAAGATCCAAAGCCTTTGCCCTTAGGATTCAATGCTTAGCAACTGCTGAGACGTTCATCAGTAATAGTGGACCTGAGGTAGGTTTTCAGTAATTTTAGTTTGGAAAAACTCCTCTCACAGGTGGCAGAACTCACTGGGAGTGCAACAGCAATTTTGCAGTCTAAAAAGCTCGCAGAATACTTCTTTGTATGGCTCAATGAAACGGATCAACTCCACTGTATTAGAAGGGTTTCCAATCTCGTGACTCTTTAGTTTTCTTTCTAAAAGTCTCCTGAACTGATGGAGTTCATGTCCCAGATCCTCAATATTGGCATCATAAAGACCAAATTCAAACAGAGTTGTGTCTTTTAAAAATGCATCACTCTTGGAGTTAAGAGATTGGATAAAACTCATCAGCTAAAAGTTGGTCTTTGAAAAACGTCTTCAGCGCGCCTGGAAGCTGCGTCTTCTGTCCGCCATAATGGTGGTTTGAAACATTAGGCTGCACTGGTTAATCATCCTTGCACTTACTGATATCTCAAAAGAAATGAATGAAAACATGAGGGTGTAACCGAGAGTATTAGTGGATTAATTCGCTTGTAATTATATATATTTATTCATTATAATACATTAAGATCATATTGAAAAAAGATAACTAAAATTAAGTAATTGTTTGAAATTATTGTATTTGTCCTTGATTTGAACAGGTAAATATCTGCCAATGAGAAAGATTTTTGCTCTTAGAATAGTAAAAAATTATCTCTCTCTCTCTCTAAAGTTAGATTCACTTTACAGGCACTTTACACATAGTCACACAGGCAATGTCTCTTTTTCTTTTCATGACTACTGACGTTTCCTGTGCTGCAAGAAAGTAATGGATAATATCTAATTGGCATAACCGTGACAGAATCTCAAATATCGTTAAGTTTAAAACTAGCAACTTTATATTTAATTCACTGGTAAAGTAATACCATGAAAGAAAATATTAAATCAGTTCCTAACCCGTATGGACTGCATTAGGCAAAACAATGACGCCAGGTTTCGTTGCAGTAAAAACGACAGTTGCACTCAAAGATGAGCATCAAGAAACAATCATATTTCTTGCCTACCTCCGTCTCTTTACACTATTTTCCGTTAGTCGTCCGACTCGTCTGTAAATGCTATTCTTCTTTCTTTTTCTCGTTGAGAAAATCCTATGTGAGCGCGCACCGCACTAAAGATTCCGCGTGAAACGTTGCGGCATATTAGTTCCAGTTTCCGTGTCATCGCATTCGGTTCGGCGCAAGGACCATAACGGGAGCCAGGGCCGGTTCTACAGGGGTATCGGCCCCTGTTGGCCCCTATCTAAAACTGCTTATGCTCTCCATATTAATTCGGCGGCAAATGATTCTATAGAACATAAACTAAAGCTAGATTTAGCTAGAAAGCAGATTTTTTTGAAGCACTAAAGTCAATCAAATGACAAAGAAATGTACAGCAGGTTCTATCTCATTGTGTAGTAGGGCGGAAACAATTACTCGGATTAATCCTTGAGCAGCAATTATACCAAAATTGTAAAGTAAAACAATTGTAAACATTTTGCATTTAAGATAAAAAAATAATTTTTCTCTGTCAATATGCTCTTCCAGCCTTCCTCAAGTAGAAAAACTTTATTTTCACTTGGTTTACCTTCTTAAAAAGTCTTTCTGAGGAACCTTTTGCTATCCGATTATTGATCGATGAATCAAAAGAATAATCAACATATTAATCGATTTGCAAAATAATTGTTAGTTGCAGCCCTGTATTTAAGTAGGCTTCGGTCCAAGTTTGGATGCATTTTTAATGAAAAGAAAGAAAAATCTATATTTTACTGTTCTGGACTTGCTCATCTGAGTCAATCTTTGAGAAGTTGTCCTATTCTGATCTGTAGTCAATCTATTTCAGCATCTCTTATCTTTTCTCACTTCAGAGATTCTTTATAACTAAAGAAAATTAGTCAAAATGGCCTCATATGTTTCACTGACTGATATTCTTGGTACATGTTTAATAGATTTTACCGATCGACTGCAAAGATGCTCTGGAGATGATCTGCAATCTGGAGTCGGAGGGAGATGAGAAAGCAGCTCTGTGTCTGTGTACCGCCTTTCTGAAGCGACAGCTGCTCCAAGGAGACGTTTACTGTGCCTGGTGAGAAACAAAAGATACATTCATCAAGTTTATCCTCAAGCAAAAAGTAGAATATATTTAATTTAATGTTTCTTCCACAGAAAAAAAAAACATTAAAAAGAATATGCAAAAATAAAGTAGCCACTAAATGTTAGCAGTCTTAATTTTCCTTTCTTTGTTGTTTTTAACCAAATATCAGTCACTAGGGTTGCAACGTATTAGGAAAGTGTTTTGTTGTGATTCTTGCTAATTTAAATTAATAGCTAAATGTACATTAATTAACCTGCATAAGCCCACCCACATCCTATATCATCTGTGAGCTTTAGCATCCATGCTGCTAATATGGATCAGATATTGTTATTTAGAGCAGTCAAGAGTCAATTAAATGGGTTGAATATATCGACCAGACAGAGAACGAGAACCCATGGACTTATATGCATCTTATAAACCTTATATTGCAATATTTAATTCATTGATGATGCCAAGATGAATGTTATTTGATGTGTTGTGCAGCTCTTTCAGTCCTGTTGCACAAGACTTATGGCAAACTGATTCAAATATGTTCATTTAAAAAACAAATAACGGCAGCCTTTGGGTGAAAACAAAAGATGGACCGATACAGGTTTAGTTAGGCTGATGCCGTTAATTTTGACTCATTCCAACTGATCCTCGATATATGCAGTGTTGGGCAAGCTACTTGTCCAGTGTAGTGAGCTAAGCTATCAGTTACTCAACAATAAATTAAGCTTCACTACACAATAGCTACCACCTAAAGAATTATAGCAAGCTAAGTTACACTAATGTGTTAAAAGTAGCTTAACTACATCAGAAGCTACTTAACGTTGTACCAAGCTAATGTCAATTCAAAATGAGTCTGACACACTAGTTAAAATATTTATTAAAGATCAGCCAATGACATAACACAGTGTAAACATTGCTTTATGATCAGCACATTAAAATAAAAACTGAAGTAATTACTAATAGACAAACTAGTAAACAATCTGATGTTATTAGAACCAAATGAAAGGTACTGTGTAGTGTTCTACACATGGAGACATGGCTATGAGTTTGCATTCAATGGACATCTCTAGGGAAAACAAAACCCTACAAAAGGCATCTTATTTCTTTAGGGTCTCCCATAGAGAAAACTTCTTCAGACCTCAATTAAACAGTTGATTCAAGTAAGAAATGAAACTTACAAAAAAGGTGAAAAAATAAAGAAGCTAATTAAGTGATACATACATTTATGTCTCACCATATAATTTTATTTCTACCTACATATTTATTCATTGTGTTTTTGGGGGCAATTAATTTAATGCTTATTTATTTATTTATTGAACATTTATTTATTTATGTATTTATTTTATATACGGTAGAGCTTTTCTCCATAAAAAATCTTATCTGTGCACAGCCTAAAAACAGATTTATGTAAACATCCTGTCAGGTAAACTAGGCCATGGAAATACAATATGGAAGTTTCACTACTGCTCTCTAATTAGAGTATCTTAGTGGCACATATGGGAGAATTATCCTGCCATAATGCAAGAGCACATCATTTCAATTTGAGAAAAGAATTTCATCTTCTTGTACTCAAAACTTATAATGCTCACACTCAAAACATGCGCTCTCTCTCCAATATTTTCTCTTCTCTCTTTGTTTCTTCTCTCAGATTTAATGCTTCTTGCACAGATATTTTCTCCTCTCGCTTGCCTCCTTCTCTTCGCGCACAAACCGAGCTCTGCTCGAGTCTCAGATACGCTCGCAAACCCGTAGGCTCTGCTTGCGGATTTTTTTTTTTGCTCTCTCGGATTGCAGTTGGATCGTCGCCTAGCAACCATTCCAGCCAATAGAACGACAGGCTCGGAAAGGGTGCGCTTGTGTAACCCTACTGAGTGTGCCTGTGCTACTACGCCACTTATAAGAGCGTCAGCTGAAACTGCTATTTACAGTAGCTTGTGGCTGATTGTTGTTTCAAAATAGAAAACCTGGTTTCATTTCTTAGTTTTGCCCTGGATTTTGTAGCGTTTGTGGACGCTACGTCGCTACTTGATCAAAACAATAACGTCGCTATAGGAAAGTTACTTCATAAATAAAGCAGCGACGCTACGGTCAAGCTACTGGAAAATGTAGTTAAACTAATAGCTTCGCTACATGTAGCGGCGCTACTGCCCATCACTGGATATATGCTACTGATATTTTTAGGCCGATCCTTATTGCTTTATCTTCCTTTATTCACATGATAAAAAATAACAACAATCCTATTAAATTATATGAAAAACTGAACAAAAAAACAAATATTAAGTAACAAATCAAACTTAACATTAAAGGTATAGTGGAGCACCCTCTCCACTTAAAACCAAAATGCATATGCATAACCCTGAACCCACTCCTGAAAGAGAACGCCTACCGTATTTTCACGACTATAAGGCGCACTTAAACGTCTTTTTTTTCCCTCAAAATGTGCAGTGCGCCCTTTGGTGCGGTGCGCCCTATGTGTGTTGTAACTGCGACTTTTGAGACCACCTCATTGAGGAGATGATGAAAGAGTGGCTGAATGTAAGGAGACCAGGTGTTTTTTTTCCACTCATCACCATCGCTGTTAATCTGTGACTCCATGCGTGCCCATCTCACAGCTGATGTGAAAATCATGGGGAAACAAATTAACGCTGTGCTCGCTGTTCAACCGCTCGACATCGGTGTGAACCGGACCCAGCAGGTGCAGCAGAAGCAGCGAGTTTACATGCAAAGTCAATGGTTGACGCGCGTATAGGTGCAGCAAAAAGCGCGTTTTGAGCAGCAGCCGCAGCGCCTCGGGAGCGTTTAAGTATCTGACGCACCGCCAACGCGCTGCTGCTGCTCGAGATGGAAAAATTAAAGTTTTTCTGCTGGACGCGCCGCATCAACCAATCAGAGAAGCTGATCTGGGAGCTGACAGCGAGACAGACACAGCGCTCTGATGACATTAACGCAATGAAAAAGGCTGGAGATGATGAAAGGGAGGTGTATGTGAGGAGACCAGGTGGTTTTTTCCACGCATCACCATCGCTGCGTGCCCATCTCACAGCCGATGTGAAAAAAAAAGGTGAATCAAATGGATGCTGTGCTCGCCGTTATCTCGGGGGTCTGACAAAGGAACTTCAACCGCTCGACATCGGTGTGAAGCGGCCGTTCAAAGTAAGGCTGCGAGCGGCGTGGGAGCGATGGATGACAGACGGAGACCACAGTTTCAGGATAAGTGGAAGGCAGCGCCGGGCAAGTTACGCCACCGTTTGCGGATGGATTGTAGATGCTTGGACTAATGTGTCTGCTGGCTCTGTTGTTCAAGCTTTTGCAAAAGCCGGCATTATTTCTGAGGAGCCGCGCTGCACGGAAAGTGACTCTGACAGCGAAGAATGGGAAATTGGCATGTCTGATTTAGCGCAGCTGTTTAATTCAGAAACAGAGGAGGATGACTTTGATGGGTTTGATTAATACTTTGTAATAAATACATGAATAAAGCACAAACATACTCAGTTTTGCTCCCGCTCTATTTTTCTACCTGAAAACTTAATTCAACAGCAGCCTCTGGGCGGGTCTCCTCCTCTTCAGCGCGGTGGCTGGCAGGTGTTTTTTCATCTAAATAATCTAAATCTTGCAGCTATATTTGCTGTGATCAGTGGGAATAAAGTAGTTTTAATATGTTTTTAAGTTAGAAAGGCCACCTGAAAACTTCATTGCAGTCAGTTCATCCAGATTATCTATTTCTGTCGGAGGCGCTCAGACCCCCACATACCAGCGGTGCGCCGACAGTAAATCCCTTCAACAGCAGCCTCACCGCGGCGGCTGGCAGGTGTTTTTCATCTAAATAATTTTAGCTGCAGGCACCAGGATACCGGCAATAAAAGCGAACATATTCCGTCGGCAGGTTTCAGGATTTTAAGTTAATTTAGGAGTCATCACAGCGCTGTGTCATCTGCGATGTGTCTGTCTCACGGCCAGCTCGCAGGTTTGATTAATACTTTGTAATAAATACATGAATAAAGCACAGTCATACTCAGTTTTGGGCCCGCTGTATTTTTAAAATACGCAGTAGAGGTATTTAAAGGTAGTAGAGGACGACATGTACCTGTATATAAAAAACGCGCCCTATAGTCCGGTGCGCCTTATGTGTGTGTTAAATACAGAAATGGGACACATAACTGAGACTGCGCCTTTTAGTACGGTGCGCCTTATGGTCGTGAAAATACGGTATTAAACACGTGCGAGAGCGTGCACGAGCCTACTTCTCCTCGTGCACGCTCGGTTTAAAAGTTACTGTTTGCATCGCTCCTACAAGCTTACTTTCCAAAAGAAGATTTTCAGTACGTCAGACTCATCACTGGTAAGTGAAAATGGGGACGAGCACGTAGGACGGACTTACGTAAACGTATCACCAGAATGATTGTGAAAATTAGGAGGACCACTTATTTTGATGATCCACCCGGAAAAAGAACATCCCCCACTATACCTTTAACAATTGATAGCAAATGGAAGGAGCAGAAATACATGCGCTTCACCTGATTTCAAGGAACTGATGCGGTGGTCCCCAAACTTTTCTTGCTGGGCCCCCCCTTTTGTATTCAGAAAGTTTCTACATCTCCTCGATCTCAAACCCTTCTCCAACAGTTGAATAAAGGTGGGAAAGATAAACAACAGCATTAGAATTTACTTGAAATAACTAAATCTACCACCTTTAATGTGGAATTAAGTGTAGCTGTTTATTCTACTGTAAAACAGAATGCAACGTTGCTCTCTTTATTCAAATCATCTCTACCACACCGCAGCGTTTACACTGCACCACCACACTGGGTGCGCCCCCTTGTTTGGGATCCACTGCACCTATACATTAGCACATCCAACACATCCACGTATCTGCTGAAACGAGAAAAAAAACGCTAACGTCACCCTAAAATATATTGCGGCCGATGTCTCAGTCTGTCTCTAATATAGGCTTCTTTTTTTAAAGCAAGTCAAATGCACTTGCTGTGTCTGATTGTACTTAACAACATGGAGATGAAGCTTCTGGATGCTGTCAGTAACCAAATCAATGAAATAATGAGCGACTCCCCTTTAGCAGATGATTTTATCCTAAACAGCTTGATTTGCCCCGGGGCAGTTTGGGTTTGGCACATGTCATCACTTTGATGCAGCCGTTTATGAAAGGAAAAAGGAATAGAGCGGAAAACTGTGGCCTAAGGCTCCACATAGCTTTCTAAGCCTGTAATCCTACCCTGTGGTATACTCCCCGTTTTAAATGTAAACAATCCATTGGCTTTAATTTGGCCTAATGTTGCCTTTGTTTACTTCAGGAATCTCAACTAGTCCTGTTTTCTTTCTGCTGCTTTTTTTCAGGGAACTTACGTTGTTCTGGAGTAAACTACTTATGCGGTTGGAGGCGTCCGCTGATTCGTTCCTCAGCCACAGCAAGCAGATGGCCCTCCTGTGCGGAAACGTCTGCCACATTCTATTTCTCATCAAAGTTATTCAAAATGAGGTAAAAACCAGTCTGTCTGAAAGCAACATGTGCACAATTTTGGTGCTTCCACTGACATCGGAACCATGATGATAAAAATAAGTGATGTAGTGTTTCTCATAATTAGGCCAATACCCTATAATGAGTTAGACCTACTTCTAAGGAGAAACTGTGTGCTTACAAATGTCTAAGTGGGATAAAGCCTATTCTGTGGCATTTATCCTGTGTTTTTTTCTTTCTAGGTTGGTGAGGTGGGACTTCCAGTGTGCATAGAAATGTGTATTCAAGCTCTAAAAATGACCACCAATGATCACAAAGAAAGCAAGTCTACCATCTGCAAAACCATTTCTTGCCTCCTGCCAACTGATCTAGAGGTCAAACGGGCATGCCAGCTGACCGAGTTCCTCTTGCAACCGACTGTTGACTCGTACTACGCAGTGGAGTCGTTGTACAACGAACCTGACCAGAAGCCGGAGGAGGACGGGAGTCTGCCGGTGCCGAATTCTTTACGCTGTGAGCTGCTGCTGGCCTTGAAGACACAGTGGCCTTTTGATCCGGAGTTCTGGGACTGGAAAACACTTAAACGCAACTGCTTGGCGTTGATGGGAGACGAGGCCGCTATAGTGTCATCTATTGACACACTCAATGACACAGATGAACAGGAGATGGAAAACGCTCTCGGAAAGCTCCCCGAATACAAAGATCTGGAGGATTTTTTGCTTACCACTACAAATGAACTCAATGAAATCACGGATGAAAAAGAGAAGAACAGAGAGGCTAAAAAACTTCGGGAGCAAGGGTTTGTGTCCGCTCGCTTTAGAAACTGGCGGGCCTATATGCAGTATTGTGTTTTGTGTGACAAGGAGTTCCTGGGCCACAGAATCGTCCGTCACGCCCAGAAACATTTCAAAGATGGGGTGTATCTTTGTCCAATTTGTGCTGACAGTTTTGAAAGCAGGGAGGTGTTAGAACCACATGTAGCATCACATGTAAAGCAATCGTGCAAAGAGAGACTGGCAGCAATGAAAGCTGCAAGGAAGGTAACCAAACCACCTCAGTCGCCTAAAAGTCCGTCAAAAATGGTAAAAGTCGCAGCCAAGACTAGCATAAATCCTGTTCAATTCAATCCTCAAATTGGCAACATCCCCACACCCCCTGTTAAAATGGAGCAGCCTCAACCCAGCACTCAGATCAGTCAAGACTGTTACTGTCCTGTTACAAACTGCACAAAGGCTTTTAAGTTCTTTCGCAACCTAATGGCTCATGTCAGATCGCACAAGGATGACGAGGAGGCCATGAGGTTTTTGGAAATACAGAAGCAGAAAGTGGTGTGCCAGTACTGCCGGAGGCAGTTCGTTAATGTCAGACACCTCAATGATCACCTGCAGATGCACTGTGGCAGCAAACCGTACATATGCATACAGCTGGACTGCAAGGCTAACTTTAATTCCAACTCTGAGCTACTCATGCACAGAAAAATGCACCCTGAATTTAAAGCTCAGTGCATGTTCCCAAACTGTGGTCAAGTTTTCAGCGAGGCCTATTTGTTATACGATCATGAGGCTCAGCATTACCTCACGTACACCTGCCAAACAGATAACTGTAGTAAGATTTTCTACTCACAGTCTGAGTTCCTGTCTCACCAGGAGCATCACAGAGAAAATGTTGCAGTGAACAGTTATGTCGTTATGAATCAAAACCCGGCTGTCCCCGTAAACCCTGATCCTCTACCTGAGAGCTCCCACATTACTGAAGATGCGCGCCCCTCTGGTTTTGGTTTTGAAATTAATAAGCGAGACGGATTAATGAATGAAGTGTCAAAGGTAAACGAATCGTCGTGCAGATCGCCAGAGGTTGCTCAAGATCCTATGAAAGTGAAACACTCGATTGAAAACATGCTGAATTCAATGGCAGGTAATGGAATGAAAGAACCAGGGAACTGTTACACTCCACTCACTAACCCCACTCCAGCACCCGATGATGCAGATATTCCACATGCACACCATGATGCGGCAAGGCAGGGTGACATTCCTCCAGCGTATCCTGTTCCCTGCGCAACCAATCCTGTAGCAGCGCCTCAGGAATCCATGCATAAGGAGGTACAGAACGAGTTTCAGAAAATGGTCCTGCCTATCATCTCGCCAAAGCAAATCAAGACAGAGATTCCCAGTTCCATGCAAGGATATCCCTCAAACAATCCTGTTGTTCCTGCAGGAAATGAGGAAAACTTGCACTGCTGCCCAAGTAACGAATGCTCAAGGGCATACAGTACAAACAAAAGCCTATCCAGGCACGTTAAGAAGCAGCATCCTGAATTATTTGAAGATTGGAAATTGGCTAAGAAGTATAACAAAGTTGCCAAAATCACAGCAAAAAAGAGGAGCAAGCAGTCCAACCCAACAGCAATACTATGCAACAAACCAGCAGTGCAGCAGATGGACTATCCAATGGGATGCTCAGCCTCACCCTCTCAGTGTTACCCTGGATCAGTTGAGCCTGTGCCTATAACCCCAATGGTCAATCCCTCATTGTACCCCTCCTGGGGGTGCCATAACAATCCCAATGCAATGATGCAGTCAGACATGTCACAGTCTTGGTCTCCACCAATGAATAATTGCTACCCTGATGGCTTCGGCATGAACGAATACTCCTCCCGCAGCTATCCTCCCTGGCAGGGAGACCCATACCACAACCCCATGCCTCACGCTTCTGACCGAGATCCTTCAATGGCAGCTATAAACAGTTCCCCCATGTCGCCTGCTCCTTCAGAATCAACTCTGATGTCTCAGTATGTATCCAGTTCTCTCATGCTCGACAATGGGGGACACATGCATAATGGAGGACATCAGTATGGACTGATGCACGCTGATGGTCCTGGGGACCACCCAGATGTGAGTAAAAGCAGTGCAAGTATGATAGGACACCTAGATAATGGAAACAGTCTCTCAACCATCGACACACTCCCTGATGGAAGTTACCACACTCCGTATGCTCCAAGTGAAAACTCGTGTCTCACTCAGTGCTCTTCTGTTGACATCCCCATGAAATGCGTGAGCCCTGAGCCGCAGATTCCCTTAAAGGATTCCGATGAAATTGCTAAAACTGAGAACACATCCAACCCTGGTTACAAACAGATCGACAATTCAGTCGACGGTGTGATCAGTCCTCAGAACACCGCTCACAATGATTTTCCTTACGAAGAGGAGTGTGCCGATACTGATTGCCAGGCTAACCCTTCAGAGGAAAAGGCAGCAGACCCCGAGATTGTGAAAGGAAAACGCAGCCGGCTGAGCAAGCGTACCAAGTGGCCTGCAATTATCAAGGATGGCAAGGTCATATGCAGGAGGTGTTTTAGAGAGTTCACAAGCACCAAATCTCTTGGTGGTCATCTCTCAAAACGCTCCCAGTGCAGACCATTGGATGAAATTGACCTGACAGCAGACCTCCCTACGTCGTTTCTGGATTTTCTCAATGATCCTCATGTCCCTGACACTAACGGCTCAGTGTTCAACGTGCCAAACGGAGATTTCACAGATGGATCCAGCAACCTCATTCCCCTGACTTCACAAGCGATGTTGAAACAGGAGCCTCAAAATACAAACATAATGGAGGATTCGAGTTCCTTCCCCACTCGCCCCGAAAACCAGCAGGACAAACCAGCAGAGACTGCAAATCCCCCACATGGCGGGCCTTATCGGGAAGATAACCTAATGGAAATTTCCAGCGCGTTCCAAAGGATGGATTTGATTGAGGCGGCACAGGAGAAGATGAGGAAAGCTATGGCTTTAGAGAAGAAGGAAAAACCTTCTATAGTGGAAAGAGGTAAATGTAAATTACAAAGTAAAAGTGATGAGAAGCCCATTGAAAAGGTACTCAAACCTTTTAAATGTCAGCAGGATGACTGTGAGTTCTCATTCATGACGAAGGAAGCCTTATTCAAACATTTGAGTAAAATGCATGATTTTTCTAATGAGATGATCGACGAACTCAAAAGAACACCATCCAAACTGTCTCCGTACCCTTGTCAGATCTGCCCTAAAACATTTACCAGAACAACAGGCTTGAGAATTCACTATGAAAAAGTCCACCGCCTATCAAAGGCGGAAATGCAGAAGTTAAAAATCAGTGCTCGGAATCGGCGTGCCTTCAGACTTAGCAAAGACGGCGCAATTAATAATCAACCAAAAGTTGAGCACAATTCCAATCCCCCAGCAGCATCAGCACCTGTAATGCCTACTTTAAAACAAGAACCGCTTGACATTGCGATAGCACCTCAACCAGAGTATGCAAATCCCCCACTTGTTACTGAAATCCCTCCAGAAGATGCTGTGAACCGGGTGTCCGTACCCGAGATACAAACTGTTACTCGTCTGCCATCACCTCAAAATTATCTGGCTGAAAAGCAGCTTGGGGAGGTGGCACCACCGGCTCCTAAATTGACTCCAGAACGTCCTAAATTGGCTGTTGTACATAGAAGTCCAAAAAAGAAAGCAAATTCCAGTGTTAAAGCGAAACTGAGTCCTGTTACCAAAGCAAATGGGCATCAGGAAAATTCAGACGTATGTTTGAATATAATAAAGGAACCAAAGTCCTCCAATGGATCTGTCTGCCTTTCCCCAGAGAGGCCAAGCAGCTCCAAAAGCACACCGACAAAGGAGGAAAGGAAGGAGAAATTACCGAAAAGGACAAGCCTCAAATTGTGTGAGACAGACAACGCCTTCAGCCCGTACAGACCATATCGGTGTGTTCATGAAGGATGCACTGCAGCGTTCACCATCCAGCAGAATTTGATCCTCCATTACAGGGCCATGCATCAGGCATCGCTCCCTCCCACCAAAGCAGAGTCTGAGTCTGAGAAAACGTTCCTGGAGGTTGAAACAGAGATCAGTCCCAGCATAGGAAAAGATGACGAGGTCAGGTGCCAGGTGAGAAACTGCTCCAGAGTGTTCATGGGAGTCACAAGATTAGTGCAACATTACCTCTTACTTCACAAGTTCACTTGCGACAAAGCAACTTCCATGATGGCCAGCATGGCCTTGGGTACTTTTAACTGTGATCGGCCTGAATGCGCTCTCCCCTTCGACTCCGTGGAGAAGTACATCGAGCACATCAAGAACTACCACAAGGAGATCGCTATTTCCGAGAGAGGTTCGGTCGATCCAACATTCCGGTGCGAGTACGACGGATGCGACCGCGTGTACACTACAAAATCCAATCTGCTCCGTCACCTGATCAAAAAGCACGACTACGTCTACGATCCCAAAGCAACTGATGGGAGACGGACCAAATCAGTTGGGCTCTTTCCAGGGATTAACAATGGAAAAGAAAATGTTGAAAATAAATTCAAAATGAAAAAGAAGAACACTAAAAAGAAAGATGGGAAGGCCATTGAACACTGGACCAGTTTTGGTAAGCCTACACTAAAATCTCACGAAGAGGCATCGGCCATGTGCATCAAGAAGTCCGCCCTGCAGTACCCGTGCATGATCATAGGATGTGATGCAGTGGAGCGGGCTGAAAGGAGTATATTTAAGCATTATGCAACTCATGGCCTCACAGAGAGATACATTGAAGACCAGAGGAGTCAGTTCATTTTCTGCAAAAAGTACTCTCGCTCTAGATTCAAAGATGCAAGCAAGTCAGAAGGTGCATCAAGTTCCTCTGAGACAGAAGCAGATGAAGGGGGAAAGCCTACTGAGCAAGTATGTGAGCAGAAAATTGAGGAGGAAGAGGAGAAAGAAGAAGAAAAGGAGGAGGAGGTGGTGGCAGAGAAAATACCTGAAGAAGAAAACAAGGTGTCAACTGACAATACTGTAGAATCTCAAGCTTCCATGGCGACAGAGGGAGGCCCTAAAAGAGGGCGTCCCAGAAAACCTCCACATCCCACACCAGCTTGTCAAAAGAGGATGCAAACCCTAAGAAACCGCTTGACTGTTAACAGTTCAACAGAGAACTCAAATCCTGGGACCCCAACACCCCAGGAGCCACAGGAAGAAGGGGCTACTCCGGGGTCTCTCGAGCCTTCAACACTAGAGGACTCAATCGTTACACTTTTGGAAACATCGGAGACGACAAACGCTTCTAAACGCAAACTAAACGAAAAACCCAACGCAGAAGTTCCCCCCAAACGAAAACAAACTCACAAACGGAAAGCTGCATTTAAAAGCAAAAAGACTCATGAACTGAAATGTGGCAGCAATGTTGTAGACTTCAGAAATCCACTAAATCTTAAATCTGTGAGTAATGTAAAAATTGTTATGGATAAAACATTTTCAGAAGGTGCAGATTCTGTACTTAAGCAGTTACAATGTATGAAGCCAATGGTTATTATTAAGAGGTGGCTTTATAGCAGGTCATAGCCCGATGTTTTGTTTTTAACTCAATATTACTCAGGATTTGAGATTTTATGCTGCAGAATGGATTGTTTCATAAAGCATCAGATTTCCAACTGTTAACAGTCATTACCACAGGTGACGATGAAAAGGCCTATTTTATACTTCATTAATAATGTCTCGGATGATTTTAAGTATGTATGTTAGTTATAATAACCAGGTAATCTATAGGGCATAGATTTTAGAAACATGTTTGTATTTATGCTTAGTACTGAAGATGTTTTTCTGTTTTTCTTATTTTTTGTTTTGTTGTTTTTTTTTTTGCTAAATGGACACTTTTAAAGAAAACTATGTTTTTAATATATCCCTATGGGATTTCAAGTTCTGTTTGTATTTATTTCATCCTTTTTCAACACTAGTAGACCTATCTGTAATATTTACATGTCTTCCACAAAGTGTTCAATAAAATGTTACTGTTTTTTTTGTAAAACACTGAGTCGAAAATTAAAAATATTTTCTTTGCTATTTAAATGAATCAGTTAACCAAAGCATCTTCTCAATCTGAAAACAACAGAACATGGCTCACTTATGTTTCTGATTGTTTTTTTTTAATGTGTCATCACAACTTTATTTGTAGAAGCGCCAACTCATATCCAATTATTGATGATAAAAGCAGTATTTCTTATGTTTAAATGGATTATATTTATAAAGGTTCATTCACTTGTGTCAAAAAAATTACTAAAGCTCTTAAACTGCAGTCATACTAGCATAATAAACATGCTATTTAACTACAGAAATAAATACAAAAGTAATGAAAGGAATACAATGAAAACCTAATATAAATTTGATGCATAAAGGTAAATTGATTTAATTGTAAATTAAACTTGATCCAAAATTATTAAAACTACTTTGATTTGTTTTATTTGTGGACAAATGGAGTATTTGAGATTTCTGTTGCTTATTTTGGTGGTAAACCCATAGTTTATTGTAATATAATCACCTTAGATCAAATAAACTACTAAGGTTAACTTAAATATATTAGTAATAGTAAATACTGTAAAGATGCTTTGAATTTTAATTTGCCTTTTCCTAACATATTAAGGATAGGATTCAATTGTTTACTAAAATAAAGAACATAATATTCCTCCGTTTACATATCCAGTCTGGCTGTACAATAATAAGTACTTTTTATTATTAAATTAATCGTGATTATGTCGTAAATCGTAAAATGAAACGTTTTATTTCGAAAACAAAGTTTGCAAGCAGGCTTATTGTGGTTTATGAATAGACCTTGCCTCTCAAAACATGGCGGCCTACGTATCGTTTCAACGTAAAAACGTCTGTCCTCTTGTATCTGTGCAGTGCACATGGTTTTCACAGTTTGTATATGGTTTATATATAGTTGATATTTTCTGTACGTTCATTACGGATTTTTGCCTACCGAAAACACAGTTGTATATCAGAGACGGACTAACTAATTATATGCCGAGCCCTCCCCTCCATGGTTCTGCTCCTCCTTGTTACGTCACATTGGCGGGAAGGTGGTGCTACGTCACGCTAAAGTGCCGGAGTTTTTGAAACGTGAGAAAACATCCATCAGGCTAACTCCACAGAGGGTTTCTGCTGCTATATTCAACAATGGCGACGTCGTCTTTCTCAAGGGTAACAATATTTACAACATTCAACTTTAATACGGTTAAATATCGCTTTATTATTGCATATTTGTAGACTGACTGTGTGTTTATGACGTCTTCCACAAAGGGCTGCTTCGTGTTTAAGCCCAGTGTTAAAAAGAAGAAGAAGAAGAAGACCTTTGATTTGGGTGAGAAATATTAAGCTCGTCCTACGGATTTGTTTTTTCTTTTCTTTTGGAAGGTGTCGGTGTCTAACCCTGAATAATTTCTTCTCAGAGAGTTATTTCACCCACGGCTGTGAAGATGCTGACAGCAGTAAAATGCGTTTCAAGCTCTGTTTGGATCTGTGGAACAAGATCAAATCAGAGACCGAGGTATGAGCAGGGGCGGAGCTAGATGGGGTGGCCATGACCCCCCCTTAGCCAATCATTGGCCACCCCTACCATTTATTTCCCTCTAATACAGATGGTGGCAACAGTAATAATCTCAAGTGGAATATTCAAAACATTTACATTTTTCATATATTAACTATTACTTTACAACAAAAACACTGTGGTTAATTCTGCACATCAATATACTAAGATTAACAATAAGTACAGAATTTAAGCAGAAATGTGTGTTTTATGGGGTAAAGAGAAAATGATGTCTCTGCAAGTCATTCAGGATTCTTTAGTGAAATCATGGATAAATAACTATTTTTAATAAAAACGTATTAAATAATCAATTTATGTAGAAATTAGTACTTGTAAATATCAATTTTATGCAGAATGATTATTGATAAAAGTAGGTAAGTAACGACAATGGAAGAGATGTTTGCCCAAAACTTAAACCTGAAAGAATTTTATCCACTATACCTTTTATTTAGAAAGCACGGATTTTTGAATATATTCGTCTATTTGTTAGCAAAGGCTGTAGGAAAGTATAATTTGTCTTTATTTAGAATATATGGATGTTTTGCTCATTAATTTTCCTGTTGGAACAGTGTAGATTGACCGTGAAGTTTTGGTGCCTATCTACTTTCGGCCCCCCCTCAGTGTACATTGGTTATTGCCCAGCCACCCTTATAAAAATGTTATGGCTATGCCCCTGGGTATGAGCAGATAACTGAATTGGAAAACTCGTAATAAATTAGCTCTGGTTTAAAAAGAAAACAAGATAAGCTAAAAATATGAAGAGATGCAGAATACCCCTCAAAGAAGCCCAGATACCTTCAAAAGCAATCTGAACTAAAGGGGTGTTTTATTTAAACTTTATATAAATCCATAATAGTCAGTCAAGACCTTGGAGGTTTGTTGGAGAATGAAAACATAAAAAAGACTAAAGAGCTCAGCAAACGAACAACGGCTTTGCTGCAATGCAGCTAAACCAAAGCTGAACAAGTTGTTATTAATCAGAGGAGCAGCCAATAAATAAATGGTTGACATGCCAAAACCTCTGGTAGTTAAACACTTAACAATACAAAAAGATAAAATAAAGAATGGATATGAAAAAAACTGCACCAGGATACATAGGGCTTAAACAAAGGAGTAACATTGTGATGAAAGTTGGTGAGGACACTCGGGTGGTGGGTGATGGACCTACAGTCACTCCACCAGAACATTTTCATAACGAATAACAGTCGATTCCGATGCCAAAATCGATATATCACGCATCCCTAGAAATACAATTTCAATTCCTTCCAGGAAATATGGATATGCTGCATGTGAAAAATAGCATAGCATATTTTTTTCTCTTGTAAACTTTCTGGAAAACTTTTAGATATATTTTATTGCATGTTGCATATCCCAATAAATCTGTTTCACCTTTAAACCTGCAGCTCTCCCCACTCCTCTCTGTGCTTTGTTAAAAAATATTTATGAACCTCTTTCCTAATATAATGACACCAGAAACAAAATTTCAAAAGACCCTTTAAAGGTTTGGCCCTTGTATACATCTCAGCCATGCTGCACGTTTATTACACACTCTGAGCTTTTGGTCTAACAATTATTTTATTTTTTGTTTTGAATATGACTAGTAAACTGGCATTGACATGGAAGGGATTATTTTGCACACTGTTCAGTTTCCTTTTGTCCCTTTCTTGTATTTCTTTAATTTTCTTATGCTCGGTTTTGTTGTTTCCTGTTTATTTGATACATGTCATTTGTGCATGGTGTGATTGACATGTATCCTTCCCATGTCTCTGCAGTGACTATTCACCACTTCACATTTGTTATAATGTGAAATTATCGATAAAGATTTTGACTAAAAAAGAAGCAAAATTTCAAGATGTGTAGAAGCTCTGCAGTCTGATTCTGTCTGCACAATAAGAAAACATTTGAACCTGTAACTGGGAACCATGGTCCTCTGAGAATTCAAGCTTTTTTAACTAGTAAAGAAGAACAAACTGTTTTCTCAAGCTTCTTGTATTATATTACTAACTTCTATAAATGCAATTTTTAGCTAAAAAAAAACTCCATATGTCTAACAAACAGATTTTTCGGTGGCGTGATCTCTAAATTTTTTTTTTTTTACCAACCCGTCTCCTAACTTTTACCTAAACACCAAAATAGCTGCCGGTTAATATTCACTGAGTGCTGCTGTGTGTCTCTCCTCCAACCACGTAGCGACTCTGTACGCAGTGAAATGCGACCTCAATTGAGATGTCTCAAAGCAACAGATCTGATGTTGCACTGAGAGGCGGGACGCGGGAGAGAGGAAAATAAAAACACTGACTCAAACGGTCTGAACTCTATGGAAGAGGATTAGGGCCACTGAAAAAAATAAAAGTTAACACATTTTTTTTTATTTTCTTTCAATTTAATATGGGAATTGTGACTTTAAACTCAGAATTTTGGATCTTAATGTAGATGGGCACCATGAAGGAAGAGATGTGGGAGCACTCAGCTTCACTGACAAAGATGTGAGTTGTTAGGGAGGAACAGTAACACATTGGTGGAAAATGACGGAATTAGGCAACTTTTTACGTGCCCGAGGGGTCCCCTCATTAATGGAGGAGCAGAAGGTCATTAAAACAAGAGAGCTAGTCTCTAAAACAGACATGGCTATGGCTTGATGCTAACATGTTTGTTATCTGTCAGAATTCTGAGAAAAAAAGTCAGAATTCTGAGATTAAAGTCAGAATTCTGAGATTAAAGTCAAAATTCTGAGATTAAAGTCAGAATTCTGAGAAAAAAGTCAAAATTCTGAGATTAAAGTCAGAATTCTGAGAAAAAAGTCAGAATTCTGAGATTAAAGTCAGAATTCTGAGATTAAAGTCAGAATTCTGAGATTAAAGTCAGAATTCTGAGATTAAAGTCAAAATTCTGAGATTAAAGTCAGAATTCTGAGATTAAAGTCAGAATTCTGACTTTTTTTCCCATATTAAACTGAAATAAAATTTAAAAATCAGTTAACTTTTTTTTTTTCAGTGACCCTAATCCTCTTCCGTAGAACTCAACTCTGTTATCTAAAGTAAATGAGCGTAAGGGGAAATTATTAGTGGGAACATTTCCACACCAGTCCTTCAGAAAGTTGCACCTGTGGGCTTAAACATGCTGTCAGAATATTTTCACAGCAGCCATTTTTAATATCTCCTTGCACTGATCAGGATGTGCTTCTGTTTCAGGCTTTGCAGGACGAGCTCAACAGAAAAATTTTGAACAGCCTGCTGGAGTTCACCAGGAAGTGCTCCTCCAACCGCCATCACAGCAAATGGGCATCCAAGATGAGGGCCAGCGAGATTCCCACTGCCGCGCTCGTGCTGGGTCTGTTAGGAAGAATCTGTTATCTAGAGCTTCTACCAAATCGATGCTAAATGCATTCTATTGATGCCCGCTCTAGGTGTGAATGTCCCAGATCACGACATGACCTTTCAGAGTTTGTTTGACCTGCTTCGGCTTTCTGTCACTCCTCATGTGGTTTCCTTACAGGCGAAAGAGTGCGGAGGTAATCTGTGAAAAATTCAGAGATGGTCGCTTTATTGCACAGATTTGCACACTGAGGTCGGGTTTGATTATTTCAGCTTTGAAGCAGCTGATGAAAAGGGTGCTAGAGAGAGTGATGGATACAGTTGTGGCAGTGGATGACGAGGAGGAAGAAGAGGAGACTCAGCCTTCCGGCGCTCAGCTCCACAAGAGCATTCACTGCTCTCTGGCTGCTCTCTGTGATTGGTACATCTCAAAAACAAAGGCAAGAGGGAAACATTTGTGAGGACGGTTTTAAGGTTGGTGTTAAGGATTAACAGAGTAACCATGGGAAATGTTTTTTTCTTTTGGTCAGAAATCCAGCTTTAGCTCTCCTGGAAAGAAGCGCAGCTCTTCAGTCGTTGAGGAGCAGGATTCTCATCCTCCTGTTGTGATCATTTTCAAAGATTTGGAAGCTTTTAACCCAAGAGTTCTGCAGGACTTCATTCTGATCTGCAGGTAGTTAAGAACTGAAAGCTCATTTATACTCAGAAACCAGGTTGTCTGCGTGTGTGTCGCAGAAATGCAGGTGACCGCAGACAGGAGGCCTCTGATTGATCAAATCTACATCCGCTCTACACTATGCGTATTTCCTGTTTGGTACCTTACCGGCTTGTTTTGTTTGTGTTTATTTTTTTATTGTTTATTTGAAAGGGGACAGTGTACATTAATCAACATTAAAACAATGTAAATATACATTGTTAGTTAAGGAGTGCTAATTTTCATCGGTAGTCCCCCAGCCAGGTATAAAAAATGAAACCTTAAAAATAAACACAAGTATAAAATTACAATACCAATTACATAAAAAAACATGGTTAAGAAATACAATTCATGTAAAGTAATTATAAATTAGAAAACCTTAGTGCCCACAAATTTGGCTCTCTACAAGCCATTTTTTTGCATTCTTCTTGAATGAAGAGAATGACAAAGAGTCTCTGATGGTTTCTGGCACTGTGTTCCATTGCTGAGATGCTCTTACGGAGAAGACAGCCTGACCAAAGGCTGTTTTTCTCCGGGGGATGATGCAGTCACTGCCCCTCTGGTTACCCTGACCTGACCTCTGTATGATCGGCATCGTGGAAAACACCTCGTAAGATTGACCAGCTAGAAGAGCGAGGTGCACGATAACGCTAGGACCCTTTATCCACCTGGATCCCCGCTCTTTTTTGCCCTCATGTCCCTCTGTTGTCGCACAAACTTGCCCCCACTTCCTCACCGCCTCTGACGTATCTAGACCCACAGCTAATTTGTGATTGTCCCTCTTGCATTGTAGTGTGGAATAACAAAGTGCAGACCCCGCTCAAATATTGGGCATACATCAAAAACATCTGCAACAAGCTCACTGCGACACACTGCTGCGGGAGGATAACCAGCCCTTCAGTCTGACGCTGCATCTCAGAGGAAGGATACAACCTGAGAGAAGTTGGCCCCCCCACCTTCTTCAAATAAGACAAAATTAGTGTCAAACATTTGTGCAGCAAAAATTTTCATTTGTTCCGCTACCATTTTAAAGATATAAAGAATTACTTCTAGAGGTCATCAAAGGTCAACCGGCCCCCCCACCTTCTTCAGATTAGACAAAATTAGTGTCAAACATTTGTGCAGCAAAAATTGTCGTTTGTGCTGCATTGGCTTTGAAGATATTAATGAAAATGTAAAGGTCAAAAGGTCAACCAGCCCCCCCACCTTCTTCAAATTAGACAAAATGGGTGTCAATTAACTCAGCTCCATTTGTGCAGCAAAAATTGTCGTTTGTGCTGCATTGGCTTTGAAGATATTAATGAAAATGTAAAGGTCAAAAGGTCAACCAGCCCCCCCACCTTCTTCAAATTAGACAAAATTGGTGTCAAACGTTTGTGCTACGTTTGTGCAGCAAAAATTTTCATTTGTGCCGCTATATTTTAAAGATATAAAGAATTACTTCTAGAGGTCATCAAAGGTCAACCGGCCCCCCCACCTTCTTCAAATTAGACAAAATTAGTGTCAAACGTTTGTGCAGCAAAATTTTTCGTTTGTGCCGCTACCATTTTAAAGATATAAAAAAATATTTCTCGAGGTCATCAAAGGTCAACCAGCCCCCCCCCCCACGTTCTTCAAATGAGGCAAAATGGGTGCCAATTAACGCGGCTCCATTTGTGCAGCAAAAATTTTCGTTTGACACCCAATTTTGTCTAATTTGAAGAAAGTGGGGGGGCTGGTTGACCTTTGATGACCTCTACAAACATCATTTTATATCTTTAAAATGGTAGCGGCACAAACAAAAATGTTTGCTGCACATGGTGGGGGGGCCAACTTCAATCAGGGAGGAAAACAAACCTCTGCCATTTTTGTCCCACAGTCGCTACATTCACCGCCTCCCCCTGGTGTTCATCTTTGGGGTCGCCACGTCGCCCAGCACCATCCAGCACATGCTGCCCAACACCGTGTCCTCGCTGCTCTGCATAGAGCTCTTCCAGTCTCTGTCCTGCACCCAGCACCTCACCACTGTTATCGACAAGGTACGCTCACCATGGGAACGACAAATCCTACTTCAATTCAAAAATACTTTGAAATGTAGGCATTGATTCTGTTTGTTATTTTAGACTAAATCCTCAGTGGGATTTTTAGTGAAGGACTTTGACTAGGACGTTCTAACTTAAGAATGGGATTAGATCTGAACCATTCTGTATACCTGGGCTTCTATGTTTATGATGTGAGTGTTCAGATATAAAAAATGCTCAGCTCAGTCGGATAAAACTGATTTCTAAACAAGAGGTTGGGGTTTATGTCAGTCCTCGGTCTGACGTGAGGCCATCTGAACATCTGTTGTAATCTTGTCGTTCTGATTGGGCAAAGATGAGCTGATGAGATCTTTTCTTTCCCCTCTTATATTTTACAGAACACGCTTGTAGCTTATTTTGGATTAGTTTCTTTTTTTGCACACATATAAACATTATATCGAGATGACTTCATTTATTTTTGTTCAACTCAGATGTTTTTTCTTTTTAATTAGATAAGTAATTTACAGATTTCAAAATTTCTTTCCTCATATTATTGTTCTGTTTAATTCCACCCCTTAGGATGATACAGATTTGTGGACTCAAGGCTTCACAGTGATCCTATCCTCATAATCTTTATGTTTTTAGTTTGCGTTCCTCCCATGATTCACTGCCTCTTGTTTCCCTGCAGCTCATCCTGACGTCCAAATTTCCCTTTAAACTAAATGGGAAAGTGATGCAGGTGCTGGTGAGCGTCTTCCTTTACCACGATTTCTCTGTGCGAAACTTCATAAAGGGTCTTCAGGTAAGAGTTCAGCGTTTCCAGCTGTTTCCTTAAATACATGTAGCCCAGAGGTGCAAACATGTCAGGCTGAATTTCTGGCCCCGCCCTGAACAGCTGGCTCTTCTGGAGCACTTTCACTCCCAGCCTCTCAGCTCCCTGTGCTGCAGGAAGAAGGAAGCTCAGCTAAACGTGGAGCAGCTGGGGCCCGGCGACCTGGAGCGGATCCGGCAGCTGCCGTCATTCCAGAGGTGCAGAAATACTCTGTTACTTTAGGAGTGATCTTTATTTAGCTGTTTTATGTCTCTTTATGGTCAAGCCTTCTTTTCTATGGTTGCATAATGCAGGTATCTAAAGGAGCAGGAGGAGCAGAACAAGCTGATGACAGACAACGCTCTTTTAAAGGTGATTTCTTTGCACTATCGAAACTAGGGATTAATTAATCCAGTTATTTTAGTTCAAGCTGAGGATTCTAGGAGCAAATTTCTGTTTTTTTTTTTATTTTTTATTTAAGGTTGTGTGTAAGAAACTGTTAAAGGATCTTCATAAATACCACAAGAACTATTATCCCGTCCTGCGCTGTCTCCACACCCTGACCTCCTCGTTACCTCGCTACCCTCTGGGCAAACAGGTAAATATTCCCCCCTCCATGAGCTGAATCCTTTGGTACAAAGATGCACTGTTTTTTTTGTTTTTTTTGGTGCGTTGGAGCCCTTTTTCTATCCTTGCTAGGTGTGCTGCTGTGTGTTGCAGATCAGGGAGCTCCATTTGATTTGTCTGGAGAGGAATGTGTGGGAGAGCGAGGATTACCAGTCAGCCATGAAGCTTTTAAGGTGAGAATAAACTCTTTCCTTTTTTTGTTGTTCAGTTTTCTAGTTTTCGTCTCCATTTTTTGACCACTAGATGGCACCATAATCAATGACTTTCTGTGAGTTACCTCATCTGGCGAAAGAAATGCATGATACAGGGTGGATTTTACTTGATAGTTAATTTGTCAGTAACCAAATTCAAAATGCATTAAATACTCACAGAGTTTATCTCTGTTATTTTCAATAAGATCAACTAAAACAGATTTTTATGCATAAATCTGATCATATTAAATTATTACCAGTATCTGCAGTATATACTATATACATCAGTGAGTGCTTCTTCTGCATTGTTTAATGCCCTCTAGAATTTTTCACTTTTTTTTGAGTTTTTAAAGCACTAGTGGCTCATTTTTATGGACATTAGGCTGACAGTAAAGGGGATATAAGAGAGGGGGAGAGACATGCGGGAAAGGACCACAGGTCGGATTGGAAACCAAGTCGCCAGCGTCGAGGACTAAGGCCTCCATACATGGGTCGTGTGCGCTAACCACCGTGCCACCTGCATGCCCTAATGCCCTCCGGAATTAACTGGTAGAAGCTAACATTAGTAGACGATGCAGCTCCTCGCTGACTGGAGACCAAACGCTTGTTTCTCCTGGAAGGAGGACCTTGGACAGCTGACGGTCAGTGGCCTGAAGTTGTGATGTGGTCTCTGGGACAGGAAAGGCTTAACATCAGAAGTGAGACCGTTGTAGCTCACGTCCTGCATGTGTTCAGGTGTGGTTGCTCTCTTGGCGCCATTTCAGCAGCAGTTCACATCTTGTGAATCTCCTCCAAACTTCTGTTCAAGTTTTAGTTTACATCCAAAATGAGCTCTATTTATTTTCCTGTTGCCTGCCACTTTTTTCTGCTACATTGTTTTTATTCCTTCCTTCCTTCCACTAAACATTTAATGAGTCTAATCCTCCTGGGGAGCAGTGTGCTGCCATTGTGTAGCACCCGGGGAGCAGTGTGGGGTTAAGAGTTTTGCTCAGCTCTACCCCACTAGGCCAACACTCCACCCATGCCTGAATATGCCTGCATACCGAGTGTTTTCAGCTGTGAGCTTTTATGGGTGGCCCTCAATGTCTTCCTGATGAATGCGTCAGCCAGGATCTGTCCTGCTTTCTCCCTGTAGGGTCCTCGATCTTGTGGATGTGAATCAAAAGGATCCTCAGTATGCAGGGTCTCCAGAAACCTGGTCAACCTCTAATTATTTGGTTCAGGTTAGATTCTACATTGGGTATGAGTGGAAATGGAAAATCCAAATTCATTCCTGCAGATCTTTTCAGTTTATTTCTACAAAGAAATCTTCTCGGGCCTGCTTCACGTGGCAGGATTTGTGCCAATTTCTGCTCAAATTTTTTTTTCCCTTCCAAGAGCTCCCGACATCTTAAGCCGAGTCAAGTCAGTTCAAATGAGATGTTTTATAATTCTGAGTAGGGATGCACGATATCGGGATTTTGGCCACTATCCGATATGCGGATATTTTAAAACTCATGTAGCCGATATCGATACGGATGTTAAAGCTGGACAAAAATAAGTAGTCATTGAAAATAGCAGTTTTATTATCCATTTCTGACAAAAATAATATACTCAAATATATTTTCATATGCTGATATCAAATTGATTTTTAAAAACGTGGTATCGATCTATTTTACTTTCAAAAGCTCGTGAAATTTCATCGTTCTGTTACAAACTCTCGTGATATTTTGCAATTTCTTGTGAGACTTTGTTAGTAAAATAGATCGATACCGCGTCAATATATCAACATATAAAAATATGGCAAAATTTCGTGAATTTTCGGGGGATTTCGTAGCATAACGATGACATATAGCAATATTTCATTAGTAAAAGAGATTGATATGGTGTTTTTAAATGGCAATATATCAGCATATGAAGATATTGGGATATTTTAATGTATATTTTTTCCCTCGTCTTTAGAAGTTTTTAAGTCTGTAAAAAAGAAGTTTTTAAGAAAGAAGAAGAAGTAGTATTTTTTTTTTAGACTTTAGAAACTCAGAAGCTGATCAAATATCGGGTTAAATATCGGTGGGGTGGCCGATGTCTGATATTCAGTTTTAAGGCCGATACAGGCCGATACCGATAGGGGGCCGATTATATTGTGCATCCCTAATTCTGAGCTTTTTTAGCTCAATGCTGAGCTTCAACACATCCGAGAGGCTGACCCAGGAGCTGGATCTCTGCTCCTCCATAAAACAATTAAACATTAACGTTTACAAAGGGGTTCAAAAGCCTGCTGCTGGAAAACGACTAAATAATACTTAAGTGCTTGTGAACTGACTGCAAAGATGATAAGTTCAGGTGGAGTTTTTCACTTAAAAACACCTGAATATGACTTTTTTTATTTTTATTTTATCCAGTCATTATGGCAAAGCTAAGCAACGCTCTGGATTCTGTCTGCCGAGTCTTTCTTTGATTCATGTGGTGTAATCTGTTGCGTTTGTGGAAAGAACGCACCGTGCGACTAAAACTGTTCTGCGCAGATTTTGTTTTTATCATCAGGTTTGGGGTCTCTTTAAGTTTTGAACATGTTGTCATGTGAATCCACCCTTTGGTTAAAATTTGAACCCTTACAGTTCCCTATTTGCGTTTGGGGTGAAATTTGTCCTGTTAGTGAAACGTTCTGTTTTTATGTCTTCCTATTCTGACCCTATTCTAATCTCTGGTTGCCTTTTTGGATATACACCTGTACATTAATATGTTAAAGTTGCTTTTAGAGTTCAAGACAGTCTGTCAAAAAAAAAAAAAAAATCGACAGTAGTGATAATGATAACATTAAAGCAAACAGAGCTCTTGATCAGTATCCAGATCTGCAGATATCCATACTTAAGCACCGGAATTAAATTGGCAGTGAACGAATGTTCATCACTGCATCCCTGATTCTGGGACACATCTGAGGGATCCAGGACTGCGACCCTCCAGGACTGGAGTTAGCCATCACTGGTTTAGATCGATATTTTAGTCTGAAGTAACCTTTGAATGACTTTATTCATCTCACAGTGGAGAAATTAACTCGTTACATCAGTTTAAAAAGTCAAAGAAGAAGAATGTGCCAAAGGAAGAAAAAGGTTTATAAATATATGTAGAGTAAAAACGGTACCTCCACATATGACAGTGTTTTAAAAAAAATAGTAGGATCGTTATATAGGGTTATGCTGCGTTCACACCGGACAGTTTACATGCAAAGTCGATAGTTGACGCGCATCAAGGCGCAACAAAATGTCTCGCAGCGCGTTTTGAGCAGCAGGAGCAGCGTCAGGAGCGTTTAAGCATCTGACGCGCTGCTGCTCGAGATGGAAAAAATTGAACTTTTGCTGCTTAAAGCTACAGTGTGTAATAATTACAGGGATATACAGTCAGAAATGTAATATATTATACATAACTATGTTATTTATCATCATCTACGAGCTCAGCCTCTTAACCTTAATATTTGCGTTGCCTTAGAATTCGTTATTTATAATTACATAGGAGCGGGTCTCGCAGCCATGGAGGCAGACATCTTTGCGCTACGGCAGCGCAGAGCCAACAAACTAGCGATTGCAAGATCGCCCATTACGCTCGAAAGTAACTACGGCAAGTTGAGAGAGATGAACTGAGACGGTACTGAACAATAGATGGCAGTATTAAAATTATCTATGTAAACAAACCTCATCACTTGAGAAGGTAGGTGATGCGGACGTAGTGGAAGACATTTTGTCCCGTAATGCTCGCCGTACTGTTGGGGGGGAGAAGCGGTGGGGGGGAGATGTTGATGTTGCTGCGGTCTGCAGTCTGGACATTAGATGTCGCTGAAAATTACACACTGTAGCTTTAACGCGCCGCATCAACCAATCAGAGACAGTGATCTGGGAGCTGGCAGGGAGAGAGACACAGCGCTGATGATACAGAGCGCTGTGATCACTCCTCTGAAACAGTTTATTAACGCAGAAATTAACTGAAAATGCTGAAATCTGCCGGCAGAATATGTTCGCTTTTATTAACCTGGTGCCTGCAGTTTAGATTATTTAGATGAAAAACACCTACCAGCTGCCGCGGTGAACCGCGAGGAGGCAACCCGGCCAGAGGCTGCTGTTGACTGGGATTCCTACTGAGCTCCGGGTCTGAGCGGCTCCGACAGAACTAATATTGGAAGGCAGGATGGTAATCTGGATGAACTGACTGCATTGATTAAGTTTTCAGGTGGATTTTCTCACTTAAAAACATATAAAAACTACTTTATTCCCACTGATCACAGCAAATATAGCTGCAAGGCAAAGAAAGGATAGGATAGCGCCACCCAACGCGCGTCAGACACACTTTTGCACCGTGCAGCCAGAGCAGCAAAGCTGCTTCAGCTGTGCGTCAGAACTAACTGGTATAAGCAGCAAAAATTAAGCAGCAGACGCGATTTTGCTGCTCTTGCTGCGTCCGGTGTAAACGTAGCATTATTGCACAGGGTGTTGACTGAGGGGGGGAAAACAAAATCATAAAGTTGGACAGAATTAAACACATAAGCCTAGTACTAGTTTTACCTTAATGACTTACTAAATGAAATTCATTCATTCTGATTTATTGTTGGTGAAATGGTCCTTTTATGAAATGACTATCTATCTGCAGTTATGTGTTGCGGCCTCAGCTGTAACCAGTGTTCTTTATTCAGGATGCTGGCAAAAGATGAGCTGATGTCGCTGCTGCAGAAGTGTGAAGATGTTCTGCAGCCCGTCAACTCAAAGAAAATGCAGGCTGCTTTTGTTCAGCTGCAGGAACTACTCACCAAATTTAAGCAGCTCAATGGTAAGCTGTGAAAATATTCAACCCTGCTTTCAGTTTAAAGTAGCTTTCTTTGTTCACGATCTTCAGTCTCTGAAATTCAACAGTAAAATGTAGGAATGGGCTTTTTTAAAGCAAACTTTTAATCTGTTGGTTCGTTTTTAAAACAGCTGCTGGAGAAATGGCCCCCAGTGTGGAGGAAAAGTTCACCTCTCCTGTGAAAAGTCTTCAAAAGAAAACGGATCTTTTCCAGCTGCAGAAGGTAGCGCCGCCTTCGATCCATCCAGGAAGCCACACTGGGAAAAAAATGAAATCTTAATAAGTCATTTTTTCTTAAAATAAGTTCATTTTTTCTTGAATTGAGGAGGTGAGACTTTGCCAGTGGAACAAGACAATTTACACTTCTTATTTCAAGCACATATTATCGAATTATCTTCTTTTAAGTGTAAAAATACTGATTCCATTGGCAAATAATCGTATTTACCTGCTCAAATTAAGGCTAAATACACGTAATTTCAGACATTATTACTTATTTCTAGATCATTTTCCCAGTGCATGTTCTGTTCTCTTTTGTCGATTTGAAACTGCTGTTAACCACTGGGTGTAGACTCTGCTGGAGATGAACGAGTCCCGTAGGTCCAAAAGAATGAGTCCCTTCGAACTTCTCAGGAACGAAGCCGTGGAATTCGTTGACAGTTTGGTGAAGTAAGAAAAAGCGGCCTACTCAAAGTATGAAGAAAATCCCTACATACAGAAATAAAAGCTGGTTTGTCTGCCGACGTTCATCCAGGGATCATCTGCCGCCGCCAGAGTCCAGGCCTCTGTACGAAGTCTGCTACTACAGCTCATCGGCCACCGTGAGACGCCACCTCAACGCAACGCCGCGTACCTCCATCCAGGCAGCGCTCAGCAGACCCCAAAGCTACATTCAGGTATGATTTCTGGGTCACCTTTGATCTCTGAGCTTTATGAAGTACTTGAATGAAAGAAAGGACTTTTGGCTGCAAAGAAGATAAAATGTGGGAAAAAATTAACCTGACTCCGCCAGATGGATTTGCTCCGCATATCCATCTGGAAACCTTCCCTTGAAGTAATTTTGGGAAGGGGCGAAAATACTGGTTAGCTGATTGGCCTATGTTGGTGATAGACGGGCCAAATAAACCAATCAGATCAACGAAGCATATGACGTACTAACAGAGCGACGACGAAGAGGAGCCAATTGATAGATCAAACTCTTGCCGAAACCAGTCGGGAGAAGAGCAAAAACATCTTTTCCTCTGAGAAAAGCCTCCAGAGCAGTGTTTTGCTCTTCTTTCAGTGAAGAAATACTCTGTAATTCCGATAAAACTTGCTCGATAGCCACGCTAACGCTAGTTTCATCGGCTGAAGCCGCCATGTTCTTTAGACTGAACTGTCGCGCTTCTCGTTGCGTCACACCTCAACCTGCCTCAAAGCCAACGCTGATTGGACGTTCGTTTGGTGAACGGCTCCAAATTTTCTTTAACGGAGAGTCTCCAGACTGATCTGTGAGTGAAACCTTGAAAGCGCGCGAGATCAGGATGGTCTCACGAGGCTAGGAAAAAATGCCTTTACAATCATTCCAAAGGAGGAATAAATTAGTGAACCTTATTACAAATAAAGAAATGGCATTTCTCTATAAAAAGATAGCTGACCTTAACTTCAGTTTTACTATTTACTAGAAGAGAAGAAATCTTTATATTATATTACTTTTAGCCCATGTTTTCATGGAATTGAAATTTGAAATGATTTTAAGGTTAATATCCAGCATCTGCTGCGTATCGATGTACCTTATACGCCTTTCAAACTGGCCAAAAACCTGTTTAAACCCGGAAACGATCAGCTTTTGGTATCAGTGTGACGGGTGTCTACCTGGGTCAAACGACTCAACAAGTGATCCGCGTTAAAATCTTCTCTGATTAGCACGCAGTGGGAACACCACAGCTGAGTTGACCTGCTAAACTACGTGATGACTTTGAGCGCTGCTCGCGTGTTAAATAACAAGCCCAAACGACTCTGCTTGTATTCGGGAAACATGGCACAGCACCGGCAAGATGGAGAGATTTGTGAGCTTGTGATCTGCGGAGAGGAGGAGATTCGTGGGCAGAGTTCAGGCACGGTTCCAAGTACACACTGGCTTGTGTCCATGTTGTTCTCCATTTTTTACTTCACAGATTTCCGTCACTTTGTCGACATCAATGCTCACCCAGCGTGATGCGTTATCAGACACGCAGTGGTGAGGGACAGTGGCCGCCCAGCTTGCCAGCAGGGGGTTAGACCCGGCGACCTAAAGCCGATTGTTAGCGGGTCAACCAGGTTGTGTTTCCAGAGTGAAAGTGGCTTCAGACATTCGGATCTGTCCCTTAATGGAGCCAGAATGCCGCTTTTGTAGTTTAAGCTTCCCTTAAAAACCAGAGCTAACTAAGCTAAAAGCTAAAACCGTTATGACCCTCACATGATGAGACTTATTTTTGCTTCTCTGATGTAGGATTTAATCTAGAGGAGTGAATGTCCCTTATCTTTACAATAAACTCCAAGAATTCTCAATCTGTGGGATCCAAAGGGGTCTGCTAGCAGATTAAAAACAAAGAAACTGTTTCTATTATTAATGTGTGCCAAACTATGTCAATATTCTGCTAATTACAAAATGCTTTTAAAATTGCAGGTGAATACGTTTGTTCATGAGATAACTCTGAAAACAACATAGATATGTTGATAGTTACTTTCAGGGGTTGACATTAGGGACTTTCACATTTCATTTGCCCAGAAACAATTTTTACTTGCCCAGTATAATGTTTGATAAATATAGTTCCTAATATTCATTTTTGTATATACACTATATTGCCAAAAGTATTTGCTCACCTGCCTTGACTCACATATGAGCTTAAAGGAATAGTACACCCAAAACATGATTAGCCTTCATTTTCTACTCACCTCCATGCTGAACAACACTCTGGAGTACTTTTTTGATATCTCAAATGCATCTGGAGATCTGGGAGGCTTCTTGCTGTCTGCTGACATTCAAATAATGGAGGTCCATGGCGCCCGAGACAGAAAGGTCCATAAAAGTCCACAAAAACGTGTCAATATTCCTCCATACTGCTCGTCCAATGTAATCCAAGTGTCCTGAGTGGGTAGCATCCAGAATTTACTCGAAACAAAGTAATTTAGAATGTTTTTAGAGCATAAACAGTAGTGTATAGGATTTCCTAATAGCGCCCCCATGCGCGCTCACGATTCTACGGAAGCCGGCAGACCAAACCGGAAGGAAGTGCGCATTCAGCGTCTGGTCTGCCGATAATGCAAGCGTAGAAGAAGAAATGTGCTGTTTACCTGTGCAAAGAAAGAAACAACGAAAGAAAAATGTCTGAGGACTTCAGTGTTGAGGAAGAGCATGAGTTCTTTGCCGAGCTGAATGCGCTGGTTTGGTCTGCCGGCTTCCGTAGAATCGTGAGCGCGCATGGGGGCGCTATTAGGAAATCCTATACACTACTGTTTAGGCTCTAAAACGTTCTAAATGACTTCGTTTCGAGTAAATTCTGGATGCTACCCACTCAGGACACTTGGATTACATTGGACGAGCAGTATGGAGGAATATTGACAAGTTTTTGTGGACTTTTGTGGACCTTTCTGTCTCGGGCGCCATAGACCTCCATTATTTGAATGTCAGCAGACAGCAAGAAGTCTCCCAGATCTCCAGATGCATTTGAGATATCAAAAAAGTACTCCAGAGTGTTGTTCAGCATGGAGGTGAGTAGAAAATGAAGGCTAATCATGTTTTGGGTGTACTATTCCTTTAAGTGACATCCCGTTCCTAATCCATAGGGTTCAATATGACGTCGGTCCACCCTTTGCAGCTAGAACAGCTTCAACTCTTCTGGGAAGGCTGTCCACAAGGTTTAGGAGTGTGTTTATGGGAATTTTTGACCATTCTTCCAGAAGCGCATTTGTGAGGTCGCACACTGATGTTGGACGAGAAGGCCTGGCTCTCAGTCTCCGCTCTAATTCATCCCAAAGGTGTTCTATCGGGTTGAGGTCAGGACTCTGTGCAGGCCAGTCAAGTTCATCCACACCAGACTCTGTCATCCATGTCTTTATGGACCTTGCTTTGTGCACTGGTGCACAGTCATGTTGGAAGAGGAAGGGGCCAGCTCCAAACTGTTCCCACAAAGTTGGGAGCATGGAATTGTCCAAAATGTCTTGGTATGCTGAAGCATTCAGAGTTCCTTTCACTGGAACTAAGGGGCCAAGCCCAGCTCCTGAAAAACAACCTCACACCATAATCCCCCCTCCACCAAACTTTACACTTGGCACAATGCAGTCAGACAAGTACCGTTCTCCTGGCAACCGCCAAACCCAGACCCGTCCATCAGATTGCCAGATGGAGAAGCGCGATTCATCACTCCAGAGAACGCGTCTCCACTGCTCTAGAGTCCAGTGGCGGCGTGCTTTACACCACCGCATCCGACGCTTTGCATTGCACTTGGTGATGTATGGCTTGGATGCAGCTGCTCGACCATGGAAACCCATTCCATGAAGCTCTCTGCGCACTGTTCTTGAGCTAATCTGAAGGCCACATGAAGTTTGGAGGTCTGTAGTGATTGACTCTGCAGAAAGTTGGCGACCTCTTCGCACTATGCGCGTCAGCATCCGCTGACCCCGCTCCGTCAGTTTACGTGGCCTACCTCTTCGTGGCTGAGTTGCTGTCGTTCCCAAACACTTCCATTTTCTTATAATACAGCTGACAGTTGACTGTGGAATATTTAGGAGCGAGGAAATTTCACGACTGGATTTGTTGCACAGGTGGCATCCTATCACAGTTCCACGCTGGAATTCACTGAGCTCCTGAGAGCGACCCATTCTTTCACAAATGTTTGTAAAAACAGTCTGCATGCCTAGGTGCTTGAATTTATACACCTGTGGCCATGGAAGTGATTGGAACACCTGATTCCAATAATTTGGATGGGTGAGCAAATACTTTTGGCAATATAGTGTATATCAATGAAACATGTTTGTTTTTTAAATTTTATTTTGTAATTCAGTATTTTTTAATGAACTCAAGCCTACATTACCGTGTTAACATGCTTTTCAATCCTTCCTGCACATTCTTTTCAAACTAAACTTTGCTTTAAACTGTTGTGTGCTTGGAAAAATATAAATTGTAATGTTAAAAATCTAAAAAAAAACTTGACAGGTTAAAAACTTAAGATAAATCACAAGACAGAAGTCAATGTCACAAATGAATAACTTTTATTTTAGAGTCAGTATGTTTATACAAGATAATACTATTAATATAATGTGACTTTTTTAGAGAATCATTATACATAGTTATTTCATACAGGGTTTCCACAGTCTGACATCTTTTCAGAATTCCCTGACTTTTAACTGACTCAGGATTAGTTTTCCCTGACAAAATAAATGCAGCAACAAGACAATAATAATAACATAACAGGTCACAAATTTAGGATGCTTAGCTCTATAACATTTAAATGCACCTCTCCAATATCTAAGAGAAAAAAATTAATGAACATTTTTTAATGTATGACCTGCATCACTGTACAGCAGACTGCCATATGATAGCGCTTTCTAGTTTGTTTGTCGTTTTGTTAACTACATCAAAATTACCGCTAAGTGGACAAAAATCACGCCATCTGGCGGAAAATCTCGCAGCTTTTTCAAATCACGCAAGAATTATTACAAAACAACAACAATGGCGCCGGCAACGTTTGTCAGTCGTTTTTTTTAGCGAATGTCTGTGATTTTAAAGTAATTTTGAGTGATAAATATATTTTTTTTTTGCAATCATTGCACTTGCCCGGCGGGCAAATGAAATTAAATTTGTACTCTCCCAGCAATAAAAACGACTTGCCCCGGGAGATCGGGCGATGGTTAACATCGTGCCCTGACTTTATTAATCCCAGACAGGGGAAATTCACCTGCCCAATAGCAAAGATAAAAACATATAAAATAGGATAAAAAAATATAAAATTAGATTAAAAGTTAACAATAATTCAAAAAGACTCAGTTTTTCAAGAGGCATTAAACTGTCTAATGGCGGCCGGGACAAAAGATCTTCTGCATCACTCTGTTCTGTTTCTCACAGAGATCAGTCTCGATCTATGGATGCTTTCCTGAGCCACCATATTGTTGTGCACAACATTGGCCCTTATTGACTTCATCGTTGCCCTGGTCCTTTGCTCCTCCATAGGGACTGCCTCCCTCCCCATCACTGCCGCACACCTCCTCGTGAACTTGTTTATTTAACTCCTGTCCCTGCTAGTAATGCTACAAACAGAACAGCGCTGACCACAACCGACTGATAAGAGGAAAAGCATGTCCCTACACACAACAGACGACCTAAGATCTCTAATCTGAGGAAGTAGAGTCTGCGTTGCCCCTTTTTTTATGTCGCATTTGCCTGCACCGACCATTTCAACTTATTGTCAAGCTGGACTCTGAGGTACTTATATGTGGAGACCACCTGGATTCCCACACCGTCCATGATGACGGGCAGCAAGAGATGTAAAAACATGAGATATTTCCTTCCGTAAAAATTCAAAAAATATCCACTGGACTTGGTTTTCAAGATTTGAAGACGTTTCGCCACCTCTCCAGGAAGCTTTCTCAATTCAAATGTCTGGATCCGCAGTGAGTTTGAGTCTTATATGGACAAGGCCTTGTATTGCTTGGAAACATGCAATGGTAACTGATGAATGGGTCGTTTAGTTCCATCGTTAGCCTGTAATATCTGAACCTGTCTATGATTCTAGTCTTCAACGTCTTCAAATCTTGAAAACCAAGTCCAGTGGATATTTTTTGAATTTTTACAGAATGACTACAGGTGCTGGTCATAAAATTAGAATATCATGAAAAAGTAGATTGATTTCAGTAATTCCATTTAAAAAGTGAAACTTGTATATTTTATTCATACATTACATACAAACTCATATATTTCAGATGTTTATTTTGTTTAATTTTGATGATTACAAATGACAACAAATGAAAATCTCAAATTGATCATATCAGAAAATTAGAATATTACTGAAGACCAATAAAAACAGGATTTATAGAAATGTTGGCCAACTGAAAAGTATGAACATGAAAAGTATGAGCATGTACAGCACTCAGTATTTAGTTGGGCCTCCTTTGGCCTGTATTACTGCAGCAATGCGGCGTGGCATGGAGTCGATCAGTCTGTGGCACTGCTCAGGTGTTATGATAGCCCAGGTTGCTCTAATATTGGCTTTTAGCTCTTCTGAATTGTTGGGTCTGGTGTATTGCATCTTCTTCTTCACAATACCCCATAGATTTTCTATGGGGTTAAGGTCAGGAGAGTTTGCTGGCCAATTAAGAACAGGGATACCATGGTCCTTCAACCAGGTACTGGTAGCTTTGGCACTGTGTGCAGGTGCCAAGTCCTGTTGGAAAATGAAATCTGCATCTCCAAAAAGTTGGTCAGCTGCAGGAAGCATGAAGTGCTCTAAAACTTCCTGGTATGTGGCTGCGTTGACCCTGGACCTCAGAAAACACAATGGACCAACACCAGCAGATGACATGGCACCCCAAACCATCACTGACTGTGGAAACTTTACACTGGACTTCAAGCAACGTGGATGAAGTGCCTCTCTTCTTTTCCTCCAGACTCTGGGACCTTGATTTCCAAAGGAAATGCAAAATTTACTTTCATCAGAGAACATGACTTTGGACCACTCACCAGCAGTCCAGTCCTGTTTCTCTTTAGCCCAGGCAAGACGCTTCTGACGCTGTCTGTGGTTCAAGAGTGGCTTGACACAAGGAATGCGACAGCAGAAACCCATGTCTTTCATACGTCTGTGTGTGGTGGTTCTTGAAGCACTCACTCCAGCTGCAGTCCACTCTTTGTGAATCTCCCCCACATTTTTGAAGGGGTTTTGTTTCACAATCCTCTCCAGGGTGCGGTTATCTCTCTTTCTTGTACACTTTTTTCGACCACATCTTTTCCTTCCCTTCGCCTCTCTATTAATGTGCTTGGACACTGAGCTCTGTGAACAGCCAGCCTCTTTAGCGATGACCTTTTGTGTCTTGCCCTCCTTGTGCAAGGTGTCGATGGTCGTCTTTTGGACAACTGTCAAGTCAGCAGTCTTCCCCATGATTGTGTAGCCTATAGAACTAGACTGAAAGACCATTTAAAGGCTTTTGCAGGTGGTTTGAGTTAATTAGCTGATTAGAGTGTGGCACCAGGGGCCATCAATTTTGAACCTTTTCACAATATTCTAATTTTCTGATATGATGAATTTGAGATTTTCATTTGTTGTCATTTGTAATCATCAAAATTAAACAAAATAAACATCTGAAATATATGAGTTTGTATGTAATGTATGAATATAATATACAAGTTTCACTTTTTAAATGGAAATACGGAAATCAATCTACTTTTTCATGATATTCTAATTTTATGACCAGCACCTGTATGACCTGGATGACTGAGAACCTTCATCAGCATATGAGATATTTCTATGTTTCTGCCACTACTACTGGTCTTCTTCCTCCTCTTTGGCAGTTATCTCAAGCTTCAGATGAAATGACTTTTGTGATGTGAAAAAATAGTTTCCATTGCAGTTTTTAAAATATAAGGATTTTGATGAGGCCAAAAAAAAAAACACCTCATCAAAACAAACAGATCATAAATGTGAGCTATTTGTTTTTGTTGTTTCAAATTGTAATATTGCCATTTAGAAAGTTGATTATTTTTCTAATTACGATTTGCATAATCTGATTGTTAATAAAAACGCGGTTCCAGAGAGACTGGTTCATTTAGTGATAGTTTTTGAGTTGAGGTCAATTTATGCTTATGACGCATAGCCTCTGCAACCGTCAAATCTGTGTCTGTGCGCGACCACGCAGAGGTTCTGCAACCATCGTCGCGCACCTCATAAAAATCCTGGCTAGGCGTTGGACGGTTGCAAACCCGCGCAGACCTCAAGCGGAAGTGCCTAGACAAAAAGCAGCTAAAATTGGTCCTTGGTATGATTTTCCGGCTGTCTGTGTGGTCGTCCTTCTCGATTCTGTGCCGGCGCGCGCCATTTTTAAAAACCGAGGAACAACTATGACGAAAGGTTAATCGAGGATGTTCGGAAGTACAACCACTTGTACGATGCCGCAGACGGATTATATAAAGATGCCAAGGTCTCTGCCAAAACAAAGTTCACGTGACCATCCGCCGAAGTTCTCGCGAGTTCTCGAATTGGCTCCCCGTTGCTTATTGGCGGGAAACCGCTGTGATCCCTAGAAATTCCAGAAGGACGGTGCAGAAGCAAACCAGCAAAACTGGTTCGTGACCCAAGCGACATTTGATGTGTGCGGTTGCAGAAGTCTAATCTGCCCTTTACTCTCAGGGGGAGATTAACCAGGAAGTTACAGGTCTAGCACCCCTTGTGCCTAAAAGTAAGCAAAAGATTTTTTAAAGAAAATGAATATATCCCTAACTAAATCTAATAAAAGAGGCACATCTTTCTGCCTGGTAAAATAGATGTTAGAAAATTTTAGAGGATTTATCCAGGAATGGTAAAGGAAGGGATAATTTAGATTGGAGTTAGGCAATTAACCGCATTAGGATTGTCATCACAGTTTAATAAAGCACAATTTTCAGATCGCAGAGGAAGCCAGTTTTGGTCACATTAAATTTAACAAGACTTTTAAATTGCATCAACCTAGCTGGCGGTAATGCACCTGTAGAACATCGGATAGATTGGTCAGAAGGGAGCGGAAGGAGTCTAATTTTAAGGGAGGAACTAACAGATTCAGCAAAAACGGTTTAGACCAGACGTGATGCAACAACATATTTTTTTAAAAGAAAGATGAAGAGTATTTAGCCTTAACAGAATGACCTATGCTCAACTAAAATCAATCTGGCCGGCAAGGCTTTGCTCTGCTATCAATAAGAAGGGAGGAGAGTCTTAGCTAGCAGGCAGCCAGTAGGAAGCATTTCTTCATAATGGTAAAAGTTCTGCAACAGAAGAATAAAACCCTGGAGGGGAATATCTGTGCTTTTTAGTGCTGCTGAAAGTCAAAACAAAATAATTGGGTGTTCTTAAAGGAATGAACCAAGCGATGCAGGTTTGAGGCATTTCGGATGGAAATTGGGTATCTTAAAAATGGAAAAACAAAATCTTATGGCACAAATATTTATCACAAATCAAGAGATTGAGAGGCGGATCAGCCTCTTGACTTTATGGTGCAGAGACGTCGTGAGTTCAGCCAATCAGAAGCTTGGAGTCATTTTCACTGTTATTTGGGCCTGTGATCATTTGATTAAGGAATTTATCATTTGGTTTATTTTGAAATTGTAACTTTGTAGATGATCAAAATAAAATCATTTATTATTGCAATAAAGACGATCATATTTTAGAAATTTGGGGGAACTACCTGCAGAGCAGAGATGGTTTAAAGGGACTGGGAAGGACATTCTGAAAGTAAAATCTTGACCATTCACTTACCTTAAATCCTTGTTTTCCTCCAGAATGACAGCCTGAAGACAGAGGACGGGACGGTGTCAAACGCCGCTCCAGATATCTGCATAGCCTACAAGCTGCACCTGGAGTGTGGCCGGCTGATCAACCTCTACGACTGGCTGGAGGTGAGTCGTCTCTCTGAGTCTAATCTATTTAGGTCATGTCTTTGGTTCGATAAGACAAACAGCACCTTTCAACCTCTCTTTGATCCAAGCTGGTCTGTCTGTAGAAGGTTTTATTGATCAGAGTGTCGTGTTGCTGACTTTAAGATCAAAATCTGGATTTGTTTGTGAGCTGTTCTTTTTGTTTCCAGGCCTACTCCACCGTGGTTTCTGCTGCAGAGGGCAACGATCCAGATTCTGATGGTTTTGGAAAAGTGGACGAAGTCAAACAGTATCTTTTTATACACTGATACGCTTTTTAACTACAGCTTTATAAATAAAGCTACACCTGCCCTAGTATCTGAAAAAATAATACCCTTTAGATAAAAATCCCCTTTATTAGGTGGGATGCTAAACTGAACTAGAAGGAAATTTTTTATTTTGTGGAAATCTGGTCCTCGGTTTAAATCCTGAACTTGTCCCTCAGCGCTCGTTTTATCCGTGCCGTGTCAGAGCTGGAGTTCCTGGGCTTCATCAAAGCGACCAAGAAGAAGACGGATCACGTGGCCCGACTCACCTGGGGAGGCTGCTGACACTCTCGTTTCTTTTCTCCCCCCGGAACAGTCGGCTCTATTTTCTATTTATGTTTTTCCTTATATCATTTCTGCATTTGTTCCTGTGTAGATTAAACATTTCAGCACCATGGAAAGTATGCTGGGTTTCTTTATAAACTAACTGTAGTTTCAGTGCTGTGAAGCAGCTCTCACCTGCTCTCAAGTCTTATTTCTGTTTTTTTGTTTGTTTTTTTCTATTTTAACATGGATTTGTTAAAATCCATCATACAATTTATTAGCTAAAAAAACAAAACACTAATTGATTGTTCCTTTGGATGCAACGGCTGCTCTAGAGTGTTCGTTGTTGACCAACCCCTTGCTGAATCCCTTCATCTGGTCTGTTTTTGGCTGTGACTCCATCCGGAAGAGAAATATCAGCTGTGCTGCTGCCATCAACACCTTTGTTTATAGATGTTGGAGATCGGCCTGTTTTTCAGTGTAGTCCTGTTTCTCTGACCCCGAAATCCAACATCCTCCGGCATCCAATCTTTTAAATAAACTGGGGTTTTTTTCCCGATGTTCTTTTTCCTGTTTTGTGCGATTGCAATTGCGGATCTTGACCTGGACCAGAGCGGAGCAAAAAATAAAATATAACAAAATGTTATAAAATATAACAAAATCCGTATTTTCATGGAGACCTGACAGAGAAGGCTTACGTGGATGGTGACGGGTTGAGGAGTAGCGGTGGATGTGGAACACTTCTCACTGATTAACATGACAGACTCCACACGACGTATGTGAGCGGAGCGCTGACTATGTGGAATCTGGGGGTGACTGTGACTGGCTGGATGCGTTTTCTTCATCCTCTGACATGGGAGCTGGCTCGCAGCTCTTCTTAATGGCTGTGTGTTTCCGCCTTTTACAGTTGCCTTTTGTATCTCTGCTTCTGACTCCTTAAACACCAGTCGGCCTCGGCAGATGGCCGCTCACACTCAGCCTGGTTCTGCTGGAGGTTTCTTCCTGTTAAAAGGGAGTTTTTCCTCTCCACTGTCGCTACAAGCATACTTAGTGTGAGGGATTGCTGAAGAGTCGATGCAATCAACTGGTTTTCATTAGAAAACTTAGAATCAATTCTATCTGGTGAACTGTAAAGTGCCTCGAGATGACGACAGTGGCGTCGGATGTAGGAGTTTGCCCTGAAATCGAAGGATTGACAATTCAAGCCCCGACTCCGACTTTCAGTCTCGTTGTGTCCTTGTGATGATGGTGGTCAGAGGGCCCGGTGGCGCCAGCCCCGCTTCTGTCAGTGAGCCCCAGGGCAGCTGTGGCTACAATGTAGCTTGCCAACATCAGTGTGTGCGTGACTGTAGTGTAAAGCGCTTTGGTCAAGTCTCCTAACTTGAATAAAGGCGCTATATAAGTACATGCCATTTACCATTTGAGATGACTTGTTGTGAATTGGCACCATATAAATAAGCTGAATTGAATCATGATCAGCCCGTTTTTGGGCATCCCACAGCACCATGTTCATTTTTTTTTTGTGTTTGTGTTGGAACTCTACTAAAGGAGGCTTTCTTTACTCCTTTTCTTACATTTGAATCATGATTTGTCTACAGAGTATTAGATAATTTTTTTTTTCCCTGTATGACCTTGAGTTCTTAAGAGTTGGTATGCTCTCTACTCCTGGGAAGGCTGGTCACTGTTCTGTATTATCTCCATTTGTGGGGAACTTCTCAGAGGGTCACTGAAGTCTTCAGTCTGACCTGTGCCTTTGTTTCAGTTTGGAATGCTGTGTTTGAGGACTTTACCCACAACCTGGTTCTTGTTTGTTCATAGCGCCATGTTGTTTTTCCTTTGATGCCAAAGAAAACTGGTCTGATATTTTTGACCCCGCCCCACCAAGAAAGAACTAAAAGCAACAAATTAAAAAAGTTCCACAAGTAAAGATTCAACTCTCCATTTATTTTTTTTCTCCATTCGAGTACATTGGTTGCAAAAATGATACCAGTTGGACAAAATAAATAGAAACTGGTTGGAAAAAGAAAAAAAGCATTTACCTACTTAATTTAAAAAGCAATAAATGAGGGAAATGGTGCTGAACCACTCCATTCACTTCTTAGATTGAGCAGTAAACCTTGTAAAACTCTGCAGCGCCTCATCTGTAACAGAAACAAAGCCTGGAATGCTGGGAGTCGATAGAAAAAGGGAGATAACTGCATCGCTGCGTAGAGCTGGGAGGGGGAACAGAGGCCACTTGTAGAGATGGGGTCCATTAATTTACACCAGGAAGCACCAAGCTGCTGCCACTCGAGTGCCAACAACCGCTTCGCGTAAAGACTGATATATGGCACAGTCAGAAAAGTTTCATTTTAACTAGGTAGCTAAATTAAATCTCTTAGGATGAGAACTCTTCTGCCAGAGATCACATGACGGCTTGCAGCCGGAGGTCTTCTTCTGTGCCACACTCAGGAAACATCTGGAGAAAAGCAGAGGTGAAGTGAAATATAGAACTCAGATCGGTTGGTTTGAAATTCCTGACGCCGTGCCAGCGAAGCAGGAATGTGAAAATAAAAGGAAAAGAACTCACAGCTTGCAGGCTGCTCGCCGAATCGCCGCATCAACTGATCATGTGTGAACTTCACAAAGGTGTCATATTGTTCTGGAAAAGAAACGGCAGAGAGTCAATCAGTCCTGCTCTAAGGTTATTTATGAACGCCCAAAAAAGGCCTAATTGATTGCTGTATATCGTTTAACAATATCAAATACTGCCCCAAGCTGTTTTTAAACATCGCTGATCTTTTACAGATGAAATAATGCAAATGATTTACTATGCTGATAAGTAAAAAAAAAAAAAAAAAAAAAAAGAATTTGCACTAAGGATGTTATAAACTGAAATGATTTGTTTAATGTATGTAAATGCAGCATAGTTTGAATCATTGAAAAATTAGCTACCTGCCAGTTTTGAGGTCATGGTCTCCTCGTACTCCTCCCGCACCTTGTCTTCTCGTTCTTTAAGCAGGCGTTCGCAGATCATTCCAACTTGTCTGAGGGTGAACAACGGTTGTTCTTTTCTGCTTGGAGAGACGCCGCCGGAGGACGGCCCTGTTAGAAGAAACATGGAGCATTAACATGAAGTACAAATGCACAACACCTAAAGGCTGCAGGGGATTCTGGAGTGACGACATGAAAAAATATATCTCTGGCGTTTGCATACTGGTACAGGAATCATACCACTGTTTAAGCAACAGAATGATACTAGTACAGAGGCGTAGCCAGGAAATTTTTATAAGGGTGGCCAGGCTGTAACCATTGTAGACTGAGGGGTGGCAGATTGAGGATAGGCGCATGAAGCTGACAAGACAATAGTTACTTTCCTACAACCCTTGCAAAAACCTAGATGCATATATTTAAACATCCGTGCTTTCTAGATAAAGGGTATAATGAATACAATTCTGTCAGGTTTGAGTTCTGGGGCAAGCATCTTTTCTTTTTGTCATTACTTATCTACTTATATCAACAATCATTCTGTATAAAACTGATATTAGCAAGTAATAATATCTACAAAAATGTATTATTGAATACGTTTTTATTAAAATATTTATCTACGATTTCACTGAAGACTCCTAGATGACTTGCATTTTCTCTTTACCCCATATAACAAAATCTAGTTCTGAAAAGAGCATGACTTCTGTACTTATCTTTGATGTAAGGATATTGATGTATATAATGAACTACAGTGTTTTTGTTGTCAAGTAATTATGAATATATGAGAAATATTCCAATTGAGAGTATTACTGCTGTACGGAAGAGGATTAGGGCCACTGAGAAAAAAAAAAGTTAACTGATTTTTTTTATTTTATTTCAGTATAGTATGGGGAAAAAGTCAGAATTCTGACTTTTTTCTCAGAATTCTGAGATTAAAGTCAGAATTCTGACTTTTTTCCCATGTTAAACTGAAATAAAATTAAAAAAAATCAGTTTACTTTTTTTTTTTCCAGTGGCCCTAATCCTCTTCCGTACTGCTGCCACCATCTGTATTAGAGGGGAAATAAAATGGTAGAGGTGGCCAATGATCAGCTAAGGGTGGCCATGGCCAACCCTTGCCCCCATCTAGCTCCGCCCCTGTACTATTATTTATATTCAACAGCAAATTAATAAAATTATGTTATTTAATGGTGGCTCTAAGGTAATTAGAAAATGCTTAAAAATGAGTAGAGCTTAAAGACAAGATATTTAGTTGTATAATTGATATGAGAATCAATACAATTCGTCTACTCTTTTTTTTTTTTTTTTAAGCAGCTCAAGTACAATACTGTAATCATAACCGACTGCTTTGATTTGTGTCTCACTATAAAGGTTTATATTAAGTTTTTTTTTCTGATGATGGGGAAACATTAAGTTTATTGCATCTTTTTTTTGTAATCAACGATGATCCTTGTGCCCTAGACATTGATTAATGCTTTAATACCATTTTAAAATGGAATGAAATTTGTAATTGCACATTATTTATTTTTTAATCAACACATGGAAGGAAAACTATAATAAAAGAGGCCTTTATTGCTCCTTCACCAACCTGCCATGTTGGAGACATTCATAGCTAACTGGGAAGGGGAGTCTGGAGAATAACAGCACTCTAGTTGTTGGTGGCCTCCATCTAGATGTTTCCTCCTCTGAATACGTTTGTACTCCTGTTTGATGCTGTTCAGGATTTGTTCTGGTGAAACCACAGATAAAGGGGAGAGTTCATCAGTCACGTTACTGAGCCCAACATCAGAAACCTGAGAGACTGGTCATCCAGGAGACCAGTTTAACCAACAGTAGCCAAGTTTACCTGCGCTGACTCTAGACGACGACTCTCCAAACGGCGAGGGCTCCATGCTGAGGTACCTCCTCGGTGAGGAAGCCGACGGGGCCACCGGGATGCATCTCCGTCTTTTAGGGGACGCGGGGCTCATCAATGGATCGAAATCCATGGTTCTCTTCAGGGTGGCTCCACACGCCATGACTTAAAAGTTGTCAAAGAGAGAGGGGGGTTTAAAAACCGCAGCGAGCTTCGATTTACCAGAAGAAAAGCACTGAACACACTGTGATGTAAAGGATTTAACCAGCGGTCCGCTAGCTTCGCCTCAAAGCCAATAAGCAAAAAGAAAACAAAGCTAACACTAGCTTAGACTACCGCTGGCCCCACACTGCATCTATATGGAGATTGTTTTTTTTTTTACCTTTACAGCTTAAATAGGTCCAGGGAAGTTGTTTCGACGTAGTTTTGTTACGGGAGTTGTTTTTCAGAAGTTAAAAATCCCGACCAGCCAGCAGCGGCCAACTGTTGGTGTGGAGAGCTAACGCTGCTGCGAGCTAACGCTACCTAGCAGCTTGTTTTGTGATACGAGGCTGTTGGCGGCTCCGCCTCCTGACGTCATATCTTCTTCTTGAAATTTTTTATGGCGGTTGACAAAAACGTTAGGTGAGCATTACTGCCACCAACTGGTATGGAGTGTGGACTCGTCACATCTTACAATGGAAGTAATGTATTATGGGTAATGTAGTGACATTCTGAAAGGAGATGACGAAAACTGGAAGAGTTGAGGAAAGAAATGTATTTGAATAAATATTGTTGTGACATTTTAAAGACTGCAATAAAATAGCGAACCTTTTACGAATTATATTATATTTTTATAATAAGTTAAATTTGGATTTTTCTGGGATGGTTAGTACAAAAATGTCTGTTACTTTTATTCTGATCCATCTTTTTCTTTTAAATCCACCAGAAAAACTCAGGATACTGGTTCTATATATGGTTAGGACCATGCAGGTCAAATATTTCAATGGTTTAATTATCTTTATTCTGGTAATGTCACTTTTAGCGACCAATGTTTGCCTCAGTTTGTGTCTGTCTTAAGTACAAAACCGTTTGGGATTTTGCTTGTTTGTTCAGAATGCCCGGATTACTTTAATAATGCCCTTTATCATTTATTCTGGTGTCTCTTATCTTCTTCTAATTGCTCTTTTATTTTGTTGTATTTAGGACCAGGGGCGGAGCTAGATGGGGGGGCAGAGGGGGGCCATGGCCACCCCTACCCTCTAATACAGATGTTTGCAGCAGTAATACTCACGAGCAGAATGTTCTAACTTATTTAACATTTAAATTTTTCATATGTTAACAGTTTATTGACAACAAAAAACACTGTGGTTAATTATGCACATCAGTATACTAACATTAAAGATGATAAATACAGAAATCATGCTCTTTTTGAAAGAGGACTTTGCCTTATGGGGTAAAGAGAAAATTATGTCTCTGCAAGTCATATATGAGCCTTCAGAGATAAATAACTATTTTAATAATAAGTAATCCATTTAATGTAGATATCAGTACATGTAAATATGGGTTTTATTCATAATAGGAAATTATAGTTAGTCTTTATTTAGAAAATATGGATGTTGTGGTTGCTACTTTTCCTTTTGGAACAGTGTAGATTGACCCTCAGCTTCTCGCGCCTATCCGCTTTTTGCCACCCCCCAGTGTACATTGATTATTCCCTGGCCACCCTTATTAAATTTTTCTAGCTACGCCTCTGTTTAGGACATGTCTGTTTTCTGAACAAGCTTAGTCACAGCACAGTCCATAAGTACTTATATTTTTAGTATGGGGTCAGTTTCAAAGCCTCCTGGAAAACGAAACCATGGCATCTTAAGAAAACCTTTCCACAAAGAAGCAAAGGATGCAACTAATTTGACTTGTAACACCTTTTTCTGGCACAGCTTTTCCTTCCACTTTTCATAAAAATCCTTTCATACAGCACCCTGTGAATAACCATCATTTGTTAATGAACTTATATAGTTTTCTTATGATGCTAAGAGTTTAATCCCATTCTCCAATACAATATTAGGCAAACATCTTTCCCTGTGATTCTGTAGGCCAAAATATATAATCTCTTTAAGTGGTATTATCTAATAATCAGGAAAAAAACAGAACTGTAAGCTAAAAGACATGAAAGAATATAATTTATTACGCAATATAATCATATAGTAGAATAATATTGTCAAAAAGGCCAATTGTTTCTAAAATGAATTATGTAAATGCTATTTTTTTATGCTGAAATTCATGCATATACCTGCAGACCGCTCTATGCTTTTTATCGAAATCTAATTCCTCAATATGTTCAGAAGGGGGCAGTGTTATCAATTGAAAAGAAGCAATGTTTTCTAAATCATCTGGTAACTTCTCACTGCTCTTAGAGCTGGGTCAGACAGAAATATTTAAGCATTTACATTTTTTTCCCCACTTTATTGCCCCTGAGAGCAACATTTTATGGCTTCAAAATCCAGATTAGAAATGTACTAACTTTACTCAGCTGGATTTAGAAAGCAAGATGCAGTACCTGGGTTAGGAAAGCAGCTGGAGCCTCTAGCTTCCTCTCTCCATCCAGAGACATTCATGTTAAGTTCAGGTGGAAATGTCTCTGTTTGTCTCTGTTCTTCCATCCTTCCAGTTCCAGTGTTTTCTCTCCACTTTCATTAAAGGATCTCTGCAGTCAACTATGCAATGTCATGCACTCGATGATGCTACAGTTTGTAAAACCGTGGGGAAGACCCACCTATATGGTAACAAACTGAAATATTCAAAAACGCAAAGCAGAAAAAAAAGCTTTTAATTGACATGAGGATGGGGAAATTCATTTTACTTCAAAAAGACACCAAACAATTCAACAAAACGTGAACAAAAATAGATCTAAATCACACTTTACAGAATTCCTACTTGTTGGCAAATACTGTTATGGGAAACAATGCAATGCAGAAATATTGTTAAACTTATTCATTTTAAAAACATTAAAAGACAACTCATAAATAAATAAATAAACAAATAAATAAATAACATTTTCACATTAGCCCATAATAAAATAAATAAAAAATACAACACAGAAGAAGATACTGAGCTAATCTCTACATTTTAAGCTGGAGCAAAGGCAACAAAGCACCAATAGATCCTCCTATAAGATAAAAGAAACGGCCGTCATAAAAATTTGTCTTTCTTGATTAATAATAGTAAGAATCCACCATTTAAAGACAAGGACATAAAGTTCTATGATCTATTTTGTATCAGTGATTTTTGGCACAAATTTGCAGTAACAAAGCTAACAGGCCAGAGACTATACAACACTATTAGCTTCACAGTTAAACAGAAGCAGGCTTGGCTTCAGACGGGCTCTGCTGTAGAGGACTCTGTACCTCCAGAAACTCGAACCTGAGCTGCTTTCTTCTGCATTTTTTCACAGCTGCCACCACCTTTCCCCGCCCTGCTTGCTACAGCAGCTGCTGCTGCAGCGGCTCTCATGCTCCTGCTGTTCCAGTCGCTCTCTGCGCTGCTGTCTAGTGTTTGGGACCCGCCGCGCCACATGTGGCAGATGCTGTGGAAGGCCCTGCGAAGATCCTTGCTCCTCATGGCGTAGATCACCGGGTTCACAGTGGAGTTGAGCAGACACAGCATGCTGCAGAAGGCGAACACGGTCTTGATGAAGTCGTTCACCTTCCCAAAGAGGTCGTACACCATGATGGCTAGGAGAGGGCCCCAGCAGATGATGAGGGCCACCAGGATCATGACCAGAGTTTTCGCCAGGCGGAGGTCCATCCTGGCCTGCTCAGGCCTTAGAGTCTGAACTTTGGCTCCGTCCGCAGTGTAGACGATCACGCTCCTCTGGGAGGTCCGGCTCAGCATGCGGACGGCGTGGTGGTGGGACTTCCAGAGGATGAACATGTAGGCGTAGATGATGAACAACAGCAGGACGCTTGTTATTCCAATCCAGAAGGTGAGGTACCTCTGATCAATCAGAGGGAAAATATCAGAGCAGACCGTGCCGAGGCGTTTGCAGTTCCAGCCCAACAGCGGCAGCAGCGAGATGACAATAGAGATGGTCCACATCATGCTGAAGGCAATCACCGCCTTCGTTTTTGTGACGATGCGCTTGTACGCCATAGGCCTGTGGATGGAGATGTAGCGGTCGATGGCGGTGAGGAACAGACTGCCCACAGAGGCGGTGAAGGAGGCAATGACTCCAGCCAGCTTGAACAGGAAAACGTTTGGGCTGTCCTTTCTGTGGAGGACATGGAAGTCCAAGAAGCTGTAGACAAAAATGATGCTTCCTATGAGATCGGCCACAGCCAGGCTGCCGATGAAGTGGTAAGAAGGCCGGGATCGAAGAGTCTGGGAGTGAAGGATCACACAGAGGACCACAAAGTTCTCCAGCACAGTGAAAGTACCCAGAGTGAGCGCTAAGATGGCAACTGCAAGCTGCTGACTAGGGGTAAGGATCATGAAGCACTCTAGGTTGTCCACAAGGTTCTCTGCACACTGTGAAGCATCTAAGCTCTCCACAGCAGTGGAGTTACCCAACATCAAGTCTGAGATGTTGGTGGGAAATACAGGAAAGAGGGCAGTGTAAACGACATCCTTGTTTCCAAGGACGAGGTCGGGGAGGGAGCTGGAGACGAAGGCAGAGTGAGGTTTCTGAAAGCCCAACCTGTTCTTCGCCAGGCCAGAGTCGATGGAGGGGTCGTCGTAGCTGGCGTCGTTGGAGCCCAGATACTGCACACCTGTGGTGAGCGTGCTCATCGCTGTGCCTGCCATCCTGTGCGCAGCCAACTTCATGGCTGCAGAAATGCTCAGTGAAGAGGCGTGTTGTGTAACAGCATCAGATGCAGGTGAAAGAACATCTACAAAAACGAGAAAATGTTTGGTTTCCATTACCAATTAAGATAATTAAGCTTTAAAAGTGATTTTATTTTCCCTTTGAAAAATAAAAATGATTAAGGGAATGATAAAGATTTTTCTGGGAGGTTTTAAGGGAATCTGTGCATCAGCAGCAACTCTCAGCTGGATCCCAAACAATAGTGGGAAACTGAACAGTTGACAAACCTCTGCAACCCTCAGGGTGGGGTGGGGTGGGGGGGTATAAAGGGAATCAGGGGCATTTTCCTTAATTAAAGCAGGTCATTAAGCATTATAATGGGGTGTTTTTTCCGTAATCACTGGATTAATTAGGCATCATGGGGCCAATTCAGGGATTAACCATATCTGATCCATGAAGCATTAACATTTAGTACTTATGACATTAATTATTTATACTTATGATTCTTTTAAAATAAGACGTCTACTGAATTCAAAGAAGACCAAACGAACGAGCAACAATTAAATGCGATATTTAAATATAAATAGAATATTGAAAAGTATAAATCGTGACAATATTTACACGTTGTGGAGTTTGGAAAACACAAACCTTCGTCGTTTCGCTCCGAATATCCTGCAGTAATCCATGCAATGGAAAATGAAACTCCTGGAAAAAAACAAAAGTAAGATTTTTATAGCAGGAGTTTGTGTTTTGGAGTTAATCGCAGGTAAATAATCCCGTTTGGAGCTTTCAGTCAGACAGCAGAGGCAGACTGGCTGTGCGCTGCTTTATGAGGGGCGCTTATAAAGCTGCGCTTTGTGCGCCTGCTGTGGTCACGTGACCTGAGGTGTTGGAGCGCATCACTATCTGAATAGTCTATCTATGAAAAACAATATTAACAGATTATCTGCTCCTCATTTTAAAGCAGTACGCGCCTTTACTGATGCTTCTTATTTGAAATAACCTCAGAGAAATAAAGCCGAGTAAAAATGTCAGTAAACTCAATCAGCTAATTTATATTAAGTATGAATCTACTGTGAAATATATCCCATATATGTTTACTTTCAACTTAGAAGTTTGAAATGTATTTTGAGCAATTAAACTTCCTGAACGCTCAACTAATTCTCATCAACTGAAATAAAGTAAAACATAAACAAACCTTGGGGGACAGGGGTGGAGATAGATGGGGGGCCAGGGGTGGCCATGGCCGTCCTTAGCCAATCATTGGCCACCCCTACCATTTATTTCCCTCTATAAAGATGGTGGCAGCAGTAATACTCTCTACTGGAATATTCAAAATATTAAAAATATTCATATCTTAACAATTACTTGACGACAAAAACACTTACTGTGTGGTTAATGTGGTTATGCACATCAATATACTAACGATGACAAATACAGAATTCATCCTTATTTCAGAGATAGATTTTGTCTTATGGGGTAAAGAAAAAATGATGTGTTATTGCAAGTCATCTAGGAGTCTTCAGTGAAATCATAGATAACTAATTTAATAAAAACATAATAAATGGTCAATTTCTGTATATATTAGTACTTGTAAATATCAATTTTATGCAGAATGATTATTGATAAAGTTAGGTAAGTAATGACAATGGAAAAGATAAAATAGCACCTGCTTAGATTCATAATGGAATTCATCTTTTGTGTTTTCTTTCAAGGTTGTCGTGAGTTTAGTTCAATCCATCTGCTAATCAAGGGGTTTCTAAACATTTCTGCCTGTGCCCCCCCTCTAAAAAAGAAGACAATAAAAATGAAACATCAAAATAATTATAATCACTGCGCTCTATATTCATTTATACATTTATAGTGTAGTCCTCTTCTTTATTTATCTTGAATCAATTCATTTTTTGAATAAGGGTTGAACTGTTTCACTCATTTTAATTGATAGACTTGAAATGTATTTTTAAGTATTTAATGGTATGTCAATTTTTTTCATATATGCATTTACAATTTAATATGAAATTTATAATTTAAATAAATATTACACCTACTTATGTTATGGTACATTTGTTTATTATTTGACATTCAGATGTACAGTAGTAGCCATTCAAAATTTGGGTCCTTGGCTGGTCCCCTACAATTCCTTTTTAAACATCAATCTTTGTACTAAAATATTCTTTCTGTCATGATTTGTGGACATTAAGATCTAAAGAGAAGTGTTATCTCCAGGTCAGAACCTGGAATTTAGTGAAAGGGGGGAGTCAGAGTAAAAAAATATGCACGCCCAGGAGAAGGAGGGAGTCATTGCAGTGGCAGGAAGTTGGAGGGAAGTATGCTGCCATTCGGCTTGCTTTTGACTGGGAAGGTCCTATATTGTCCATGATATATTGTTGCCATCTGTATACCTCAGGGTTTGCATCACATTAATTGTAAAACCAAATTGGAAACCCCCCCGGGGTTCCCAACCCCCACTTTAGGAATTGTTGTTCTAATATATAATGCTGCCTCCACCGTGCCTTATCATGGGGATGGTGTTTTCTGGGGTTTAGCCTTCCTTCATATACATTTCTTTACCTCACATTCTTGGTTTTTATACAAAACTCAGCTCATCTTTTTATGCAGCTTTCTATAAATTATCACATTCCTTCATCTTCACAGGTATTGAATACTTTGAAATTGTCTGTAAAATAAAAAAAATATTAACAGATCATATAAGAGACAACAAAACTCTGCATGGATCTGTGATGATGGTTTAGAGGAGAAGCAGAAATTCTGCAGTGAAAATCATTGCATGTATCAAACAAAAGGCACTGTAAGGCTAGACGATTCAGAGCTGTTTCAAGGCTGCTACCTTTAGAGCTCATAACAGTTGGAATGAGCCTGATCGCTGCAAAACACTGACAAAAACGTGGTTCTATAATCCCAACCACAGTGTATCTTGGACTCATTTCTTTATCCATAGCTAAAGGCTAACAAGAGCTACTGTATCCTGGTTCTTCACTACATCAACAAAACAACTGTTCCGGTAATTTTATGCTCATATATTTTTGAATGGGCACCAGGCAGTGCAATTCTAAAGCAATTTTAACCCCAAATTGCTGCTCCGTGTATAATAAATCTATTTGCAGCAGTTGTGGGTCATGTACACAGATGAGTTTGTTTCCTGCCCTCTGCAGCTGCACAATTATTTCTCCTGTGCTCCCTCAGCAGCGCAAATTACACGTATCTTCTTGTGGACTCATAATGTTGGGTTTAAAGCACACACGAGTAGCTATTGATTCTTTGTTGCAGACCAGTATGTTCAGCATCTTCT